>NW_010538240.1:117523-118403 GCF_000687285.1 Phaethon lepturus | reverse complement strand
CTGCTGAACTACTAGTGGGTAACAGGCAGATCTCATCCTCTTTCTGTGCCTCTGTTTCCCCATTGCTCAAATATGTGTGCATGCACATAAAGCAAGAGGAAAAAAGGACTGTTTTAAGTATAAACTGGCTTTGGACATACCTAGTATGAAAACCCTATGTTTTCCACCTCTGCATTACAATCACATTGTCCAAGCAAACTTCAGAGCTACTTGTTCTGGGAAGTCTTTGAGCTGAAAGAGGCCTGGGATTTTCAGAGTCATGACAAAAGTCTTATTTTGTCACTCTTGGCTTTTTGGCTGGAAAGGCATCTAGAATACAAAATGCCAGGTTTTTCCTTTTGAACAGCATACAGTCAGACCAAACCACATAGCTCATTTTGCACACCCCCAGGCCCAGGCCAGTCCAGCAACCTCCCATGAAAACCTTACTTTTGAAAGATTAGATTACAAGTTAGGAGTTGATGAATACCTATCCTTCCCCCTGCAACCCCCAAAGGAGATAATGTATCATTAACTCAATTTTTCAAATGAAAAAGCAAGGAACACATGATGGAGGCCACTTGCCTCATGTCAAATAAAATACTAACGACAGCACCAGGAACAGGATCAACTTCTCCCGTACCTCAGCCTAGTGTTTATTCAAGTGTTTTTTGGTGGTGTGTTTTAAAAAAACTACTGTTCTAAAGAGCCACATAATTCCACTGCTGCTTCAGACGCTGTACCTCTTACCTCTCTTGGTTGCTGGTGCCTCAGAGCTTAACAGAGGTGCCACGTCTGCCCCATTTTGGCAGCAACAGGGCTGCTGTGCTGCTGCTGTGAGGAGAGTGGCCAGCCAGTTCCATCCGGTTCCATACGGTTCCACAAAGGCCCCACCACAGGG
>NW_010538240.1:88170-117242 GCF_000687285.1 Phaethon lepturus | reverse complement strand
CACTCACCATCACCCTGCGCCTCCCTGGGCAAAGGAGTTGGGAATGAAGGCACGAGGTTGAGCCTGGGGTAAAAAAGGATAGGGGAAGATGGTTTAGTTTTTGCCCTTGTTTCTCACCATCCAACTCTATTTTAATTGGCAATACATTACATAAATTTTCCCTGAGTCTGTTTACTGCCCATGACAGTAATTGGCAAGTGATCTCCTCATCTTTATCTCAACCCACGAGTTTCTTTCATCTTATCTTCTCCCCAAGTCCTGCTGAGGAGGGGGAGGCAGAGAGCAGCTGGCAGCCAGACAAGGTCAACCCACCACACTCAAGTTAGCCTGGTTTGCAGGCATGCATGCCAGGATTAAAGAAATACATGACACCCCCCCCCCGTCAAAGGCAGTCTATTTTATATAGGGCACAAAAAGCCCACTGCATGGCCAGTTTTGTTTCCTGCGTACAGGAACCGCAAAGGCCAAGGAGATGATCTAAAATTTAAAGCTCTACTTACACCTGTCTATATAGCAGAAAGAAGCTAGAATTATTCATAATCTGAAGAGACACTGAGCATTGTCACAGAATCACTGACTTTCCCACCAGACCTTCTACTGTCATATTGTCAGATACTGCAGTTCATTTCTCCCTGCCAGCCTCCATACCCCCCAATAAGCAGAAAATAAATTCCAGAGCAAGGCACCGTAACACATTACACACTATCAGACTAATAATATCTACACTAAAAATTGTTTCACACTAGAGAAAGAAAGCCATCTTCCCAACTTATTATTATGGCACAAATTGATTTTTGATTCAGTCATGCTGAGAAAACACAAGGAAATAAAGAAAAGCAGGAGTTCTCAAAAATTAATTAAAATAAATTAGTTCGCAATGGAGATTAAAAATCTTCCTCTAAATGTAAAACCACCATTAAATGCTAATAGCAAAAAGATGGCCCCAGTTACCTTTTGAGTACAATCTTTCTATTTTATGGTATTTACTTTAAGGAACATAGCATAGCATATCAGATACTGGACAGGCCAGTAATCTATAGGGTGGGAGAAGATGGCTACCCTGGCCACAGAAGGTGGACTGTAGTGTTATAAACTCTTAAGAAGAGAAGCTGTATTTGTGGATTTCTCCCTTTGCATGCCTAATAAATGAGCTCCTGGCTCAGTGTGCTCTGCTCACCTGAGCTGGCTCACATGTGTGCAGCAAATGGACTGTGAATTGTCATGAAATCCCAGCTCCTGCAATGAGTACGGTAGACAGAAAGACCAAACGACTGAGTTTATATTCAATGATATTGTCAAGCTTTCTTTTGCAAAAACAGGTTAACAAGGAAAAACAAAAAATCACTGGCCTGGTCTGTAAAAAGCAAAGTGCAGGATAGTGTGTTTTTACTAAAAGATGTCCCTTAGAAACACATTAAATTACACTGATTATGGAACGTGATCAAAAGCCCCCTCAAGTTTCTTACAAGTGTTGCTGAGAATCTCTCCACTGTATAGATCCCACTGGAAGTCTTTTTTTTTTTTTTTTACATTAATTTCAACTATCAAGTGACATGGCTCTTTATTGGTTATCTGAGGTATGCAGTGCTTATTTATAATACAGAAACACATCTTCTCTGTAGAAAAATACAGGAGTTAGAAATGCAAATTACTTAGCTGTTTATTAACCATTTTTATTCTAGAGGAGGAGACAAAACTAACTTGCAATCTTAAAAAGGAACAAGGGCAGTCTGAGCTTACAATTTTTATGCCAGTGATCAATGTTTAGCTTTCTTTCCTTATAAATATATCAAAGTGATATTATCCAAAGATTTTTAAGCACGATAGAAACTCTGCTAGATGGTACTTCATCATAATCCTAACGAGTCAGGTCAGAATATTAAGCACATTTTGCTAGAACAGGAGATGAAAGTAAGGGAAAGTTTAAGGGCATCTCTCCCTCATGTCATACAACCATATCTGTGCTTCACAGCACAGCATAAGGCAGCAATGGACAAATGAGCACCAGCAAAGGCGTGTATATTCACACAACATTAAGCAGCCCTGGGGGAGACATCAGCTTAGTTCCAAAGCAGGAGAACTGGGCATCCCAGTGCATCACGCCAGGGCTCATTAGGGCTCATTAACTCCTAGAGATAGCTTCGGCAACAGCCTGAGCATCCCCCAACTATACTTCGTTACATGGTGTAACACAGTGATACCGATTCAGCTACAGCCAGGAGTAGAGACTGCTTGCTTCGTGCTAAGCATTCTTTTTCCAGGGTGTAAAAAGGCTTTAGGGCCAAAGCTAAAGTTTTTCTGCTGTTTATATGGCATCAACATGGACTGCACTGTGACTAGAACTTACAGGGACTTTGCCACACTGCTAATTAACAACAGGATAGTTTATGTCAGCACACAAACTGGCAAGAGGTGCTTTCTGAGTTGGCTCTGAAATATAATTTCAGAGAAACCAAAGGAGTGTGGAAATGCAACGGTCAAGTAATACAATACTGGAGAGACTTAGACTGCTCTGTGTCACAAGGACTGGCTGAACAGATCCTTCGCAAGCTTCCTCCAAGTGCTCATAGACTCAAAGTAACAGAATAAAGCCATGCTTCATTTTTGACACCCTGAGAGGAAGACACTAGCACTCATCTGCATAAGCTACCGAGAAAGCAAACTGGTAACAGGAGCAAGCTAAAAAAGCACATGAGAACAGCTAGTAAAGTGGAAAGAAAAAGAGAGCAAGAACTGCTTGTCACATGGACAACACCACAACAGAAGATCTCCAGCAGTGCTAAAACCAGCTTTGAGCAATGGCTTCAAAACACCCTGCTCTCCAGTTGGTTTTGCCTTCCATGAATCCCTAAGCAAACTAGTTACTCATATTCTTCACTAAAATAAAATTTAGAATTTTTTTATTGTGAAGTAATTGCAGGAAAAGCGCTAACACTAATCACGTGACAGTATTGAATCTCATTTCCCCCATCACAGAGCTTCTATATTGGAGAACAAAAACAAGGCCCACAAGTGAAAGGGAAGACTGTTCATTTATCAGTTTGTACTACCACATCCCCTGACCTATTTTATTACTAAAAATAGTCCCTCTTAGGTCACTGCTGCAAATTGAATTCTGCTGCTTCATTGCCCACTGCAATCTCACGGAACTGCATGCTGCCTACACTCAAAACACTAAGTAGGTTAACTTATTCACTACCAGGGATGCAGCCAGTTCTCTCATATGGATAAAGAGACAGGCACAAATAATTTTGCCTAAAATGAGTGAAATGTTTTCTGCAATGCAGTTTAAGCCCAAACCCAATTATTTGTATTTCATCGTGAATATAAACATATAAATGCTTGGCTTCCCATGTGCCCATACTTACATGTTTTTCATGGAAAAGCAAACCTAATGACCTCTATTGACAAAACACCTAACAGGAACAACAGCCAAGCAAGTCTTTCTCATTTAAGCCACGTCACTAAGGTAAGTCTAGGAAGGCACAAGATGAGAGAACAAGTCAAAATGTTCTGCGTTAAAAGAACAACATCTTCTTTCAAAAGGCCAAGACTCTGTATTTGTAATTCTCAATCCAAAGCATCTCATGATTATCATACCATGAAGCAAGCTGGCAAATTTAGACCCAGACACAACACTAAAAAGAGAGAGGAAGAGGAAGGCATGGATTTGACAGAGCAAGAACTTATTACAGGATCCTAAGCAGGAGTCTAAAATAGGTATTATTGACCACTTCATGCCTAATACTGAACAGACATATAGAATACGCTATATCCTTGCTATTTTATTTGAGCTAGACAGAATAAGACTAGCATAAGCATGTTTCCCTGGGCTATGACTGCATCTTAATTTCATTACTTCAATAGCTTCCCAATCTTAAACAAACACACTCAAAAACGAAATGCAAAGATCAAAGAAAACTGACTTAGTTCATGTCAGCTTTTTGCTGAAATCACTGCAAATTCTGTTGGGAATTTCTTAGTATGCAGGAGATGTACACAGAGCTGTACCATTCAAATGATTCATGGCCTCATTAACCTAACTTCATTGTTATTTAGTTATGAAACCAAGTTTCTCACTTCCTGCTATTCTAAAGATAACATCTGCCAAATCTAGGCTTTCTTGTCAGAGAGAAAATCCAATGTCTTCAGGGGACAAAACAGTCTTAGCTCTGCCTGAGTTTCAGCTGGTGTCATTTACTGAGATGCTGGAAGCGTTGCGGGTCACAACTTGTGTGAGAAACCCATGTCCTCCCCACCTGAAAAAGATGAGCGGAAATACACACGGCCCATCACTACAAGGAGAACCACACAACCTCTTATCAAGGATATATGGAGTATGCTCACAGAAGGAAGAGGGAACCAGCCTTGCCTGCCAAGGTGCAATATCCCATTGTTTGAAGCGTAACAGAATACACACTGCAAAGCAGCCTGGATCTGTCTCTGATAATCCTGAGCTCCAGATTTTCAACATTTTGCCAGGGCTTGACTATGGATTTAAAAAAAACCCAACAAACCCCAAAACCAACCAGCAAAAGCCCAACTATTTTCTTATTTCTAGCTAGTAGGTGAAGGTGAAGTTGGTCTGTTGATACACATTTTTCAAAGGTACGTTACCCACTTCAGTATCATCAAGTCACGGGGTACTGGTGACACACTGGAGATGCCTGGCATATGTGGACAGTTGTTCTTAAAGAAACGTGTTCTTTTCTGAAAGGCCTGTTAGTTACCAGAATGCAAGAGAGATGGGTAACTAAGTTATTTACAGAATCAAGACATGAAGTCCTCATTACTTTTTCTGAGAATAAGCATGTTTCACAGTTTTAGCCTGCATAACTAATGAGTCCTCTCAACAGGATGTACTTTTAGACCTTCAGTTTCTCTGAGATGCTACAGCAGTAACTGCCTTTTTGTTTTTTATGACATTGAAAACCAGAGTTAAGTTGGAACACTTTTAATGCAGTCACTGCACTTCAAAGATACTTCATTCTTTCTGAACTCTCCCAGTAATACTTCTGCTGTGTAGCACCTTCCTCTATTAGAAATCCCATTTATAGAAATAAGACTATTCTCAGAGGGATACAATCAAAATACTCCAAGGTCGTATGATAGATTATTCAATGGGTCAGATAACCAATAGGAATGTCAGCTAAGTCAGTATTGGCAAGATAATTAAATGATGCTCAATACAAGTGAAAATAAACTACTTGTGCCACTTTTCTACAATCGTAGCACATGAAATGAAGAGATCATTTGCATAAGTATTTAACTACCTCATTAACTCGATGGTCAATGTGGAAGTATCTGAACTTTCTTGACTAGAGTTAATATCACACTTTGCAAGTCAAAATTTAGTGTAAGTTTGCAAACCAACTGAGTATGTGCCAAAACAAAACACAGAATGATGGTTGATGAAGCTCTAAAGTCTTTCAAGACCTAACTAAACTGTTCTTTATGCATCATTAAGGTAAAATCTGTGCAGCTTTCCAAGTGCCTGGATCCACTAATATGGATTTAAAAGTGCAGTGGAAACACACATGCACAACTGCTACTGAATTTTTGGGGAAAGAGAAGGAAATATGTAATCCATTTTGGGCTAAAGGTCAAAGACAAAATGAAACAAAATATTTTTTTTTCAAAGTATGTTTCAGTCCGAAAGCATTCAATTTACCATTTAAAACATCAACCAGTTCATCATTTAGGCTGGGTTCTGTATGTCACTATCTTCTGACTGTGGGGAGCTGCAGAATCAAGCCTTTTGTATTTCAGCATCTAAGAAAATTTAGGACTGTTACCAACCATCTGTTAAGCCCACACCACACAGGGGTACTAGTTAAATGAGCTGCCATATCTTAACTTCTATCACAGCAAATAATAAGTTACAGAAATATTGACACAAAGAATACAAAAAGGCACTTTGAGACCTGAACAAGCACTCAGGTTAGGTGAAGTGGCATGTGGGTACCTAACTAAATAAGACATTTTTACACCCACACCCCATGGTGCCTTCCATGCTTAGACACTTTTGCAAGTGGCGGGCACTTAAGTTCACCTGCCTGAATGTCCATGTAAAGCCAGACACTGCTCACTTGGGTATTCTGCAGTTTGATCTTCAGCTCTGAGTTGTGAAGGTGGTTTTGAAACAGGGGTCAAGGCTGGGAAGAAGGGAACGTGCTCCCTGTGGCCAAAAGGTCACACCACCTTCTCTTCCAGGAAAGAAAAAACCTCGAGGTTGAGGACCCCCTGGAACTACCACTGCTCAGAATATACAGAAGAGTGCACAAGGCTGTCAGCTCATATTCACACTTGCTGAAAAGAAAATGAGCTGCCATCTCACGCTCCGTTTTGAACACCTGCAAACAAATGCTAAACCAGCAGGACCTCCTTCTGCTATCAGTGTTTTGCCTCATGCTCGCTCTCGCTCCAGAAGCTCTGCTTTATTGAATAGACCCCTTGGAAACCCTGACATTTCCAAACACCTATGATAACACTTGGAAAGTAGCTGCGTGATATAGGTGCCAAATCATTGGTTGCAAATCCATCTCATCTGCCTTAGTCTCCAGCAGCTGCAAAATTAAAAATAGCTCTCTTGGGCAAACCACAACTGAATATGAGAGTGCTTGTTCATTTATTTCAGGTTGATAATGGTGTCACTGTTGACATGTTTGGGCTCTGAAAAGAGCACTAATGAGGAAATGGACAAAATTATAAAGGCAGAATAAGGAACATTCTAAAATAGGAATGGGAAAATTACGCTCCTTTTAAATTTACATGGAAAATCTGACTAGCTGTGACAAAATAATATGCTTATTTGGCTCTTTAGGATGAATTCCTGTTAACTGCAAGCAGAGCAATCACTTAAAGCTCTTAATTCTCACCCTGACCACATGAGACTGTTTTACCAGGTATCAAAGTTATATGCCATTATTGCCTCCTCAGGACTCGAGAAAGACATGGTGAATAAGGAATGGAAATAGTATTACTGCAGAATTTACTCTCCTGCTTTTGGTCACTTCCTGGCAAACCCTGGCATTTACAAGATACTTTCAGTTCACAGAAAAGGAGCCTTCTGCAAAAATGAGAAACTACATTTTCTCTAGTATAGCAGCAGTATTACCTATGGACCATGCGTATTTTTGCTGTTATCTATAAAACACTAAAATATAATTCTCACTTTGTGAGCCAAACACAGGGTGGGGAGTGTGCACAAAGACTGCTGTGGAATCTGCTTGCTTCATTCATAAAACAGCAGTAGTTGCTATGTAGCTAAATGCTGCAAGGGAGATAGGGAAAGAGAAGATGTTATTTTCATTAGGTGAATCCCTGGGCATTAGTCACATATTTGTCAGATTTCCTCTATTACTAATTAGCCATGCAGTCAAACCTTGGGTAATCCAAGGTCAGTCCTGCCTCATGGGGCTGCAAGCCAGGTTTCTTAAATCTTTGGCATAGTAAAGAGCCATCAGTGTAACCGAAATTTCCAAATCATTTCTGAGCTACAGCTTCCCACCACTGTGCCACAGGGAACAGATACCTCTGAAAGGGCCAGGTTCATGGAAAGGCTACCTGACATCCAGGAGTAGGAAAACAGCCAACTTTCAATGGTCTGCATCCAACCGTGAAAGGCATCTCTGGAGGCCTTTGGATAAACATGCTTCTAAAATATACAGAAATAAATGCTACTACACAGAAAAGCATCAGACGTAGTTTAAGTTGATCTACACACTCAAAAGTATGTTTAATTATCTTATGGGGCATTACAACCTAGCAAAGGCTTGAATGTTCAGACATGGCTGAGGAGTGGCATTGATAGTGTGCCACTTCAAACCAGATCCCTGCCAGATCTGTAAAGAGCCCAAAGATATGGCTATGGATTGCAGAGTGGAAATTCTCCTGCTGCCCTGCAGCCAACAATAATATCCCTCAGGACTACACTACCCCTGAGGCTATGCCCTCTGCGCAGGGAGCAAACCCAGTGCAAGGTTTGCACTCAGCTTCAATCTAAACTGAAACCATAAATATAAACTGTAAATATGAAATCAAATTAGCATAAACACAGCTCATCACTGGGATTACATGAGACTACACTGTTTTTCGGACATTGCTACATCCCAGGGTAACACAGGAACTGGCATTTGGACCACAGCATAACACCTATGATTAAATAAAAACTTGTCACTAAAGCTGTTCTTCACAGTCACTTCTGAGAGGATGTTCCAATCACTGTAACATATTTCACCTTTTTAGTTTTGTCACTGCACTTAAATATTGCATTTGAAGAGCAGAAATACTTCTAAAACAGTTCAGAAATGAGCAGGATCATCACTGAGATCCACTTACTATGCATTCAGAGTTGAAGGAGAACCTTAGTTTAAAGATGAGAAGTCCTTTAAGGTATTAGACTTTTTGGTCTAGTCTGTGTCACTCATTTGTTAGCTACATTTGGTTATGACTGTCCCAGAAGCAAGAAGCTATGTAAGAATTAATTTTAAGAGCTTTATGGAGAATAACCAAGATTTTCATACACTGCTTAAGTGCTCATGCATATGTTCCTCCTTCTCATGATTATAAAATGCGTGCTGGATGCCTCACTATGTCACGTCAGCTATTTGTCTTGAATCTGTCAAAGATACACAAAGTATCTGCCTCTTGGAAATTACATATTCCACTTCTCTACCCAGAAGAAAGTACTGTGTTTTCAGCTATCACATTTACACAAAGATTTTACATGTTTCAGACACAAAGCCAGTATATTTCTCTCTTCTTGGTCATCTTTACGATGCCTATTTCAACCTCACGTGATAAAGATAGAAGGCAGAGCAAATTTAGCAGAATGTTTCTCAGAGGAGAAATGCCTTGCTGGTTTATCAGGAAAGTGAAGCACCTTTTGTGGTTTTTACAATATGATTTCCCCCTTCTCCTACTGTTCTGAACCAACCTACTGATGAAGACAGAGGATTTGCACACGCTGGAGGCTGAAGACTTTTAGTTATCTACAGACCACTGGTCCTTTTGTGCAATGCAGCTTGCGGTACTCTGAAGAAACAGCCACTACTCTGAATTATTACAAACTCCATCCTCTTTCTGTTGGGCATTGACTTGCTCAAGACAGTCAATCGTTCCAGTTTCATTACCATGAAGAACAGCAGCACCAATGCATGACAGGAAAGCTGAGACTATCCTTAAGATGACTTTGTTTTATCAAAAATAACAACATGGCTAAATATTGCATGCAAAGTGCCAGTCTAAGTCTGGAAGAAAAACCACAAGTGACCCTGAACAGCAAGAGACACTCAGCTTTAAGGTGACATCCATGCAATGCTAATATAAAACTAAAGCAGTTTTGTGGAAACACAAATAAGGACATCAAGAAGATGACACCAAATTCACAAGGGTCAGACCAGATGAGTTTTAAAGGAATGCCTGATTAATATTTCTGTGAGGGTAATAGCAGAGAAATTAATTGCTTAACATCCAGATCAAAAGTTCAACTGTACTTTTACTGAAACAATTAAAAGGGCCATCTTATGCCTTCCGTGAAGGCAATTACCTGCCTTAATCAGAACCTCAGAGTGTTCCATAGTGTCTCGCAGAGAAATCTGCTCCCCCTCTATCCAGAGGGGATCAGTCTTACTGCAGCTCATTTGTCACTGAATTGTTTCTCACAAACACCAGTATGAACTACCCTGTCACTGCTCTGTCGCTCTGACTGTCCAAAATACACAGAATAATGCATCTGAACTTTTCAACAGTGAATCACAACTGACAACTTGGAAGATCATCAAATACAGCTACGCCCAAAGACATACTGGTGAGCAGAGTGGGTAAGTAGTGCTGAGATTAAAGAGTACAGGGAGGTTGACGTTAGTTAGCAGTTCCCTTAGAACCCAACATTTAGAAAGGCCTTGAGAATCTCTCTTACTCTGAGGATCCCTCAGACCATTCTGATAAAGAGCAATAGGGAGTGAGACAACTAAAGACTACTTTACCCTCTCCTTAAAACAGTTACAAATTGGTGGAATCTCAGCACCAGACACAGAAATACTTTAAAATACTTTCTACTATATTCTAGACTAGCAGCCACTGCTTGACCTTCTATTAAAAGAGGAATGAACATGATTTTAATTTAAGTATTCATATTTTAAATTATTGTAATATGAAGAGAAAAAAAAACTAAGTTATTGCACTGTAGTCCTGGAACACGAATGAAAAAGAGACAAATGACATCCAAAAGTTATTTCTGTACATCTGTTTTCACGTCTTTGTACACATACAGATACGTATGTAAGTGGTCCACAAATATGGGTCAATACCTCACACACATCTACCAAATGATCCAGTTGCTTCCTCTAAGGGTTAAAGTAGTAAAGCAACTGCCTGGGTATGCCTGGTTCTGACATTATAATTAGCATAAATAGTTCACAGTTATGTAATGAAGGGGCTGCAATCTGGACAGAAAGTAAGAAGCAACTGAGAAGTATTACCATATAATATCCTGCATCACCAGAACATGAAAACAGTAAAAATTTGAAAAGGAATATCCAAAGCCAGCAATCAATCTGGTACACCATAAGGACCCTGATTATCATCCACTGTGGTGGAACTCAGACTGCCTTAAGAACTCAAGAAGTTAGGCATTTATTCATCAAGTTACAGCTTTGCAGTACTGCAGCAGCCTCAACATTTTATTATCTTGGCCAGGTGTTTAAACAGCTTACAACATGAGTCAAACTTGACTTCAAGATTGATTCTTCTACGCAGCACTAATGCAGCTCAGTAGACTATTCTACAGTGCTATATAACAGACTGGAAACCAGCTCTTCACAGGATAAAATACTTACTTTGTGCCTGGCTTTTTTCCTGTGGAGCCAGTACACAAGAAAACAAGTCATCCCACTGGATAAAGGAGAGAAACTGGACTTCAGATAAGATGCATCTACAGAGTTCTTGACTACATAATCCCTCCCATACCTGTTCTACAGTTTTGTAATTAAATCACAAAATTGTGACTTAGAATTTTTGCTTAGGTTTTAGGGTTGAGAGGAGGTGCAGATATCCTAAGACTTTAAACTGGATAGTAAAACAAGCTTTCAGCCAGATAAGGAGTGTGGATCTAGAACACCCTGCTAACAGAGGAGATTAAAACCATCTAATTCATGGCCACATGGACCCCAACAAATGTGTTATGAGGGTAAGACAGAGTGCCCACTGCAGCATGGAGTGTAGCATACTGACTCAAGCAGCACCTCACAGTTTTAGTTCCCTTGGACCCACCACACAGTTCATTCAGCACTCTCAGCTGTGGAGCCTGCAGGCTCAGCGTCTCCAGCAGACAAAGTCCTGTTGATTTCAGCTCCTCTTGCCCCAATATCCAGTTGAGTATCTTCCAACTGAATTCCAGGTATAAAGAAAGCATAAGCACATTTACTATCATTACTTTGTAGGTGACTGCACTACTGTACTTTGATATCTCAAACTGAACTATCAAAAACAGTCCTGAAATTGTCTAATCCTTGACTCTTACGGGCAGAGGTCGCCAGTTGTGGTCATATGCTTCCTAAGGATTAGGGTGAAACTCAGCACATTCGTTTCTAGTCAAGACAATTACCAGGTTTGAGCTCCAGCCCTGGGGACTTAAATGAATACACTAAGTCCCTGTAGTAATAAAAGTTTATCGTTCTTAGGCTTTAACTGCTCACAGTGAATTTGCAAGTCAGCAGCAAGCAGAAGCAACCAAAAGACCTTTGCAGAGGGAAAACAATCCTCCAAGTTAGAAAGCAACAGCTTCACAAAGCATAAGAAAGCCAATAACTGTAAACATACAGAAATACACAGCCTCTGAAACGGGACACTTCAAAATGAGGTACATCTCATACTTCAGAATTATAGAGCATCCATTTCTATTACGATACGTTAACTGTAGCTACCCTAATTACCTAGAGAGAGAAAAAAACCCCAACACACTCTTGTTCGATTTCTGCCATTTAATTTGCTTGCTGGGGGATCCTTTTGCTTAATATGTATTTATGCTATTTTCCTTGCAAGGAATATGTTGCCATGGAGCACCAATCATGGGCATTAATAAGTGATTCTGCCTTTCTGCCTCCCTCTTTTTCTTCTGCCTTTTTGAACTTCACATCCTTCAATGGAGGGACTGAATCTTATTACATGTTAGCCTTCACCTTTTGCTGGGTATGCAGGGCAAAACTATAGTGAGCTGTGATTACATTTGTTTTGATTTCAGGGAATGGTTTCATCCAAAAGCTGCCCATAAAAGTCTTTCCCCATTTTTCATTGGCACTTTGCTTTGACAGAATAGAGTTTCCTTTCGTTAGAATGAGAAGGTGGCAGATGGGAGAGGGAGGAGGATCCAAACAGACAGAGAAGTATTGCACAAGACTCATGCCGAACTTGTCAACAGAACAAGATTTCTTTACTAGAGTGCCAAAAAAAAAAAAAAAAAAAGCGGCTGCTTCATTATTTAACAAATCTACAAGGGCTATACAGTAGCTTTCAAGCTTTTTAATTTTAGGGTATCCAGAATTTACCCAAGAAGAATCTTGCCTTGCAGTTAACTTGATCAACAGTGTACTATTGAGACTGAAGGAATCTCAGTGACAGCAAACGGTCATACTACTCCTGCTGTAAATGGTAGGCAACACAAGGCTCGGATGTAAGCAGCATACATTTGGATTCCTGGTTCTTTTCATTAGTAGGTGACAAAATGATCCTCGGGGAGGGGGAAAGGTGAGTGGTCTTAGAACAGCAAGGATATCAAACCCTGATACCTTCAACATTTTTTCCTCTTTTGGGCCCACAGAAAAAATTCACATCAGCATTAAGGTTATTACTGGCCACATGCATCCAAAAAAGCAACATAGACTAACAACCCTGATTACGTCTCCATTCTGGCACAGGGAGACTTGCAGCTGCCTTCTTCCTGCCTGGCATTCCTCTATAGGAGAACAACAGGAGAACTGCACTGCTGGGACTAAATGAAGACTCCAGGTTAAATAAACATCTCTAAAAGTTGCCTCCAGTACAAATCCTTTCAATACCCACCAAGAATTCCTGTAACAGAGGAGACTAAAGTCATGTTCAGTGACCACAAATCAGACAGTGAGAGGATCATCCAAAAACTCATGGTAGGGCACAGAGACTAGTGAGAGTTTTCCCCTCCTCTGTACAAAAGTAACATAAATAAAGTACTTAACTTCTCTTGCCTAAGCAAACATCTACTTCTAGGAAAAGGCCAGAATTACCCATGCTCTGGGTCTACATCATAGAGAACCAGTGAGTGCTACAGATTTGTCATACATGACACATCATCCTGCATGTTCAATGAGAAGCACACATAAACATGATGAATTCATATGCAACTGTGATTTCTGAAATAATCCCATTTGGAGGGCTCAGTTACAGAACTCCCCTTGAAGTAAAGGTCACAGTTTTGATCTACTGTATTACATCAGCGGGGAACAGTAACAAATTATTAATTACTCCTATCAAAACTAGGGAACAATTTATTTTACAGGAGTTGCAAGTAAGCATTTATTAAATCAATATCACAAAAAATACACACGTTAGCAAATGTAACAGCTACCAAGATTCTGTTAATACAACAAAATTCATCAGGCTACACTGCAAAACAGTCCTTACTTCTTGAGCATACATACATCTTTCACACACCAAGCATCCCATGTGTTCATTTAGAAGTACAACATGTTGCAGGGTTTTAAGAGATACACCTTTCATCTCATTCAATTTTAAAAGACCTTGAAATGCTCAGAACTGAAAAAAACAGTACAAGAGAAAGCACGCAGGAGGAAACAGTTCAGGATTAAAAAAAAAAGGAAGTTTGTAAGCCAAAGCAAACACACCTTTCAAGCCAAGTGAGCTCCCTACTCAGAATTAAACTATTATATGGATTTGTGTTGCTTGTCATCGTGCCCATTATCTAAGATGTCTGAACTCAGCAAGATAGCAGCTGGTGTCACTGAAAATCAAATGCATAGAGAAGACAACCTCCAGTCTAAGATCTTCAACATTCACAGCAAAGCATCTGCTTACTTGTTCAATCTCTCGGCAACTCAGATTTGTTACCAAGGTCACGATGGGTTAAATATTTTTAAAATTAATAGCAAAATGCCTAAAGAAGGGGAATGGGAGATCATTAATGATGTATCCCAACAGAATAATTTCCCTGTGTTTTATTAAGTTGTTGTTCTGTGCATCATCCACAAGGTAAAAAAAAAAGAAAGCTCATCAAGTTCAGAATCCTTCCTATTCAAAGTTCCTGAATGACAGAAATGCTTTCCTACTGAGAAAAATGGAAACTGAAGTCTTCTAGCCATATATGTCCTTCATTCATCAGAGAAGGATTGTGTCTTGCATTACAGAACGTCTCATTGGCAGTGGTACTCTGGGGGATACAGAACAGCCTGATTCTCTTTTACAACGTGAATAAGAGAAGATTTGTGAACAACTTGTAGATTTTTAAGTCACTAGCACTGCAGGTCACATAATATCAAAATGCTGAGAATCTGCTACATTTTGAGAAGTCCCCCAGAGGAACCGAGGTCTGGGAAGGCCAAAGGGCCATAGAGAACATTGGAGGTCACTCTCACAGCTGGTATAAGCATCAGAAATTTCACTGTGGTACAACATCACATGAGCTGGCTGAAGGTACTTAAAAAAAAAACAGGTGTACAAAAGAGTAAATATGGTTGCCAGGCTCCCTGGCTGTAACTTCACTCACAGAACAGCCCATGTCAAAAGCAAATAGCAAGTGAATATTACCTCTGTATAAGAGCAGAGTTAAACACTGGACTTTGTATCCTCTTTGACAGCTTATTTGGCAGTTTCACCTCTTCCATGTATTGCCTTGGGCTAGTGCTCCCCATCATAATTGCTTTATAGTAATCTAGTAATTTGTTCCAATACAAGGCTACAAGCAGGGATATAATGAGATGCTAAACCTGCACAAAAGGGAGAGAGAAGAGAACTAAGCCTATAACATGAATTGCTGGCATCATGTGAAGGCCTTCCTAGAAAACATTTAATTTAGCAAATCAGTGCTATAATATATACAAGCAATGTTTAAAGCCAGAATCAATACAACATAACTTATCTTCTCAAAGTAATTACTCCATTAGATTTGTAGAGAGGAGGAGTATTTAGGCCAGAATGCTTATTAAGCCAGGGAAACTATCACTATCTCATCTTAAAGGGGTGGGGAGCGGGGGGAATCTATCAAGGACTCCTCAGCATACTGTTTTTTAAAATCACTACAGTTGGGGGGGCGGGGGGGGGAATGTGTGTTGCTGGCATTGTTAAATGTGTGTTGCTGGCGTTGTTGGTTGGGTTTCTTTGTTTTTAAGAACACTAACAGGTGTGCTACCATCTTTAGCAAGTTTAGAGCTATCACGATCAAATACATAGGTAATACAGGCATTTTGCTCCTCAGAGACTGATGGGCACCAAGACCTTTATATGTAGCAGTAGCTTCTCACTTCATTCAGCTTCCTGCAAACTACGGTTATGTTTGAAATCATGCCATAAACAACTATAACATGCTCTACCCGATTCCTGTTTGATTTACTTGATCAGTATTAATATATCAACCTTTCTCACTGCTGCACAAGAAACGTTTAATGTGCTGTGTTAACTATCTCTTGAAGCCCTGTTCAGTATAGCTTTCAGGCCTTCTCACGTTCTCACTGTACAAATAAGCTCAACAATCTAAAAATAAAGTTAGACAAAGACATTTCTCAGAAATAATAGAAGTCCCAGCTTAGCCTGGTTGCTCCTCAGAGACTCTGCAAAAAGCACAGGAAAAAGCACAATAGTGAAACGATTCTCAAAAGTATTTTTTATTTTAATTACTTTGTTACCTCCCTTCCATAAAGAAATGTTTGAGTGAAACAAGTTCAAAATATAAGAACAAGTAAAGGGTAATTTTTACAAATATGCCAACGTTTCATCTCTGATTTTAAAAAAAAATATTAGGGAAAAAAAGTAAATACTCCCTCCTGTAATTTTTTAAAATTTCCCTCCTGCCAACCCTTAATTTGCAAAATTTCTACTCAACAATACGCTTAGAAGTTTAAGCGTTGAGGTTGTTACATATACAGAATCCAGAATTATCAGCACATCTTACTAAGGCATTGCTCAGTAGGATAGTAGTGAAGCCTTAATTTGTTGCACTTCCAAGTGCTTTCAGCTGCTTTGCTGGCCTTGTGCTTTTACTTCGATGAGCATCTCTCTTACGTGTTCTAGATGACTCCCTGAAGCCAGACATTTGTCCTTCCTTTTATTTCATTTTATAGCCAACAAACTCTTAATCTCTCTTTTGTGAGCAAGGGTGAGTATTTTTGTTACTCCTGTTTGCTTCCTTGAAAATTAAGATAAATATGCCTTAGATATATTGGATATATTTGTCGTCTTCTTTAAAGTAATTGTTGCACTTAAAGCTTGCGAGTAAACAAATATGATGAAATCTAATTTGTTTTCTAAATGCTTAGTATCCAGCCAGTGAACCCTCTGACAAAGGATTGCATGCATCTATACTGCAGCTCCTACTCTTTAAGAGTCTTCCCATCCTCCATAATTTTCTAAAACCAAGTGGAACAACTTTTCCTTTTCACGAATACCTGCAAGCAAGAGCTCTCTACTCACTCTGCTTCAAGTCAAATTCTTGCCTGGTAGCATTTACTGGTTGTTTGCTAGCTTCCTGTGACAATTATCTCCTCTAACTGCCACTCATAGTTCCAGCTTTATGGTTTCAGCTGTCACCAGAGGTTAATATTGCATGCTTGCCATCTTTTGTAGGGTTCTTGACACAGCAGAATTATCCCTGTAGATGTGATATGGCGTCTTGCAGGAAACATAATGACAGTTAGTGCACAAGAGCTCAACTCTAGACAAACTACAAGCTGACACCACAGTGATACATAAAGTTAAATTAAAAATTTTACAAGAACTGGGAGGTTTTTATACAGAAAAATAACAGGTTTTACCTTCAGAGCCTAAGCAGCTCTCTGTCTGGTAACAACAGGAAACCACACTGTAAACAATATGACAAGTACTGCATTATTACCTGTATATATACTAAATTATATAAATTAAGATAGAGATAGGCACACCAAGATTAATTATATTTTAAAATTGCCTGAGGGGAAGGAAAGTGATTGCAATTATTATTAGTTGTAATGGGGTATTAAAAGCAAAAAAAATAATCAGGTCCCATTACGCTAGGCAGTGCTAAAATACACTAACAGGCAGTTTTTATTCCAAAGATTTCACAATCTAAATTGGCAAGATACACAGAGAAGAGAGGAAGATGAACAAAGCATTGTGCAGAGTCAAATCGCCCAAAACACGCATCAAAACAGTGGCAAAGGCTGGAAGAGAAGGTAGCTGTAAAATCTAGACTTCATTTCAGTCACAGAAGGTGCAGTACAGCCAGATCTTATCCTAAACTCTGGAGTTTCTTTCTAGGGGGTCAATGCAATTCAATTTTTTCCTTGTGGATCTAATTAGCTTTTCACAGCAAAATATCCTCCCTTTCTTATAACCAGCGGCCACTGACTTTAGGCAATTTGGTTGGTACAAAACTTTTTTTAGCCCCATCAGAAGGCTTTTCCAAATGCTTGAATTAGCATTTCCTCATTTCTGTCCTCATCAATTTACACCCACAAATTCATAAAATAGTTGGCAGCTTGGCTTTCTATTAGCCCTTGGAAAAAAAGCTCAAAGAGATCCGAGGATAATATTTTGTGAGGGTAACTTGCTGAAAATAACAAAAAAATCAGGCATTTGAAATTCATTTTCAGCTTCTATCTTACTAGAGGAACAATTAGATTGCCTGGAGCATGAAACAGTCTACGGAAAAGAAACACAAAGCAAGAAGCCATTTGAACAGCACTGTTAGGGCTTGCTGTATCTAAACATGACAGGAAAATTGTGATGTCAGATCTGTATCTAGCTATGTAAAAAGCACTCAGGTACTCAGTTAATGACATGATCAAGGCTGCTTTTTTACAACTAATATAACCAAAGCAGTTTACATTTCGAAGAGCTATTTTAACCATCAAAGCCACATTAAGAGCTAAATGACATACAAAATGGCTCTGCCAGAGAACACATTTAAAAGGCCGACACATGACCCCCATGAAAATGACAACAGTGGTGGTTACTCGAAGTCCTGCCAGGTGCCCTTTAATAAGCAGAGAATGCGATTAGTGCTGCAATGCAAAGAGACAGTGTGCTGCAACATGACTCCATGCTGGTCTGCCAGGAAACCTTTACAATAGAGACCCTGGCCACACTGGGATTTTTCATGCATAATAAATAAAGCAATAGGCTATCAGACTGAGGCTCCTTGCTGAACATCAGTGCCCTCCACTGTGTATGCTGAAGATTCCTCCAAATACTACAGCAATATGAAAAAGCAAGAGAGAGAATTTATGATTTGTCTCTTTATGACAGACTGCTGAATCCCCTGGGACCAAATGTCAGACACATGACTACATCTGCCGCTTCGTAGGGCTGCTGCGAACAACTAAATAATACTGTCAGCATGACACAGAGATCAGTCCATCAGCCTGCATGGTCTCCTCTCCCCATTGGTGCTCACTCTGCCATAGAAATATACCTTTCATAATCATTACAGTACTTCCTCAACTGATGCTTTATGCAATAATTTAGTCGGAATCATGGAACTTCACTAAAGGAACGTGACCTCGTTAATTAAGAGGTAGTGCCTCCCACGTAAGAACCCTTCTGCTTCCGTATAACCAAAATGTTTGGGATGTCATTAACACCGCCACCATTTTAGGTGTGTATCACCAGCTCCCTAAAAGCTTGGGATCGCTTTGATCACATTTGTTTTCCAGCTCACAATTGCTGTGTTCTTTCAGCATAAGAACATAAAGAGCAAATTTTAACAGATCGTGGAATCATAGTTCTTTTACTGCCCCTGTAACACTACTGCACACTATAGTACAGAGCATTTGAAGCACCACCTGCCATACAAGTGGAGAGATGTTTTATCCTAATTTCCTTACAAAAACTATTCTTTCATTAAATTTAGTATTACTGCTTACTCTCCAACTGGATGAATTGCAGCTTCAGAGGGATGTGAATGCCCACATCATGATATTTACAGCAGTGGTTGCACATGAGCCACAGAGAAGACAGAATCTTGAAATAGATCACAGGTTCTAAAATGCAGCAAACAGAAAAGGCAACAGGAGACAAAACTAACCTTCTTCTGGAATGGCCTATTATTTAACAGAAAGTTAAGAAGTTATTTTTAAGATGTTGTATGAAAATGCTGTTGCACTGAACACACTGACACGAGGCTCAATGTGATCAGACTTGTCTCCTCATACGTCACTTGTGCTTCCATGTGCAAAACACATGGTTGGGTGGCCAGCTTGAGCATTTTGGGGTTTTTTGTTCTTGTTGTCACATTAATTACACTGTGTCCTACCGTTACTCATGAGGAAAAAGCAGTGCTAAGTAGCTAACCTGAAAAGAAAAAAAGCCCAAAAGAGACAGAACCACGTATCAAGGGAGTACCTGCATGACAGTAATCATGAAGCCCAATTTCTTCTTGTGACCACTGCTGCACCACCGTCACCCTGCACTGACAGTGCCCCTGCAGTGTGGGTCACTACACAGAAGTATCAAAGGCGGGATTTGAGGACTATCTCACTGAAGGAGGTTTTTAATCCTCCGTGCAAGAAAATAACACAGCCCTGAGCAGAAGTCAGAATTCACCACCCTGAAAAAAATTTGCGCTGTTTGAAGTAGCCACACATCCAAACACTCTTCCCCTTCAAAACACCATACCAGAAAACGTTCACTGGAAAGGACCATGTCTTTCTCTTCCAAACACACGAAAGTAGTTACAGTGTCCAAGTTACCTATTGCATCAGCAGAAAAATCACCAATTAGATTTGGTATCAGCCACTGCGCTACGGTAGACATACACAGACTAAGTAAGAAATAACTGCTTACAAAAGTACAGCCAAGGGGATGCAAATTCCCCTTTGAAGGCTGCTTTAAAGATGGCCTTCAGTTGAAGCTAGTAAGCTTTTAAAACTGTTTTTAAAACAAGCACTTACCCTTATACATCCTCCAGTATCTTTAAAAAAACATATATATTATTGGTTTGTACAGGTTGAGAAAATGGCTAAAAGGAAGACCAAAAAGGGATATTATGCTTTACTACGTTTTGGGGAGACAGATTATAGAAGTGTCATCCTTGTAATGTGGGGTTGTTTTTTTTTTATAACTACTTCAGGGAGGCTTGAATAAAATTTTTTAGGTTTAATTTTTATTAAAATAAGACACTTGCATTTGAGGGCTCTTCAAGGCATTCTGTCCTGTGCCATGTGGTTGGAGTACAGTCAAGAAATGCATGTTTTATAGGAACTCTACTTTTGCATAGTTAATATTGCTTGATTAATTAAGTTGTAGCATTGTATGAACCACATGTCACATACTAAGTGTTCTCTTACAGGATAACTATTCTCTTTTTTTTTTTTTTTTTTAAAAAAAAAAAGACTTTGAGTATCGAAGTCTTAGTGGGGAGCTGACAGGAACCTGGTAAGAGCCTTCTCCATAAATACCATTTCTCATCATATGCTTTTTAGCATAAGAATCAAACCTCCTTACTTTTTCAGTGTTGGTAAGAATCAAACCTCCTTTACTATAGACTCTCAAGCCAGGAAAAGCTCAACTTTGTCACAGTGATTTAGTTTCATGACGTATTTCAATCGTTCAAAGATTCTGTCTTCATATCATGAAGTTCAGTGCTACACGATGCAGCCAGCATACTCAGGTTGAAAAGACAGCCTTTGTTGTGCTCAGTAAGTACATACACAGTTTTCAGTGTTGGAAGAAGTTTTTCAGATGGGACATGTTATTCAATATTTATTAAATAACTATGCATTTTTTTCAATCAAAAATAGGCTGGCTCCCATGATGATTAATCTTTGATTGAGGTGAAAAGTGCAAGGTTTTTTCTTATTAGGCAGGAATTTTTGTTTTCAAGTGAAAGGTCATACAAACATGAAAAATATTATAATACTTGCAAATTTTAGAATTAGTATTACAGGACAACCCCAAACCAAAACAAAAATGTAAATGTTTTCACCAAGAGTTAGAAATGATGATGTTTACACTTTTTCATGTACTAACTATTACTTTTAACTCATTAAGTTTAGAAACATAGGTATATTTGGAGACATCCCACACCTCCTTTTCTTTTATATCAAACATTTACCTCATGATCAAATGAAAACTGTCTTCCAGTTTACCCGTGAAAAAGGAGTCAGTGCCACCACAGTGAAGAGAACAGCCAAATTTTGCACTAACTTCGGTAGAAGCAAGCAAGAAAAAAGAATTCAAATAACTGAACTGTACAAATGGATGCAGACTATATAAAGCAACATGAAAAAACTAACCTTGCTTGCTAGCCCTACAAATCAGTTTGTATCATCAGCAAGATGACTGGAACACAACTTCAGCATTTGTGAAATGAATCATAAATCTAGCCTCTCCATCTTAAAAACACTTCTATTTAAAAAGATGATGCAACAAAAAGCACAAACACATTTATATATACAACCAGAAATAGTAACTTGAATATTATACTGTTAAAGGATTGCTTTTTGGTTTACCTTTCGTAGCAAACTTGAGTTATTTCAGTCTAAAAGTCAATCATTCAAGCATCTACTAATTAAGAAACTGATTATATAGTTGTCCTAAATAAACTCTGCTTGAATTACAAGTTATTAGAAAATTTTACAATCAAGTAAACATATTTGCAGAAATCTGTGTGATATCTTTCAGGAATATAACACTTAACAGCTTTGAACCAGTGACAAGTGATCAGAGAAATCCTACCACAAAATGTTCTAAAAAGTCAACCTTTAAAAGCATATGTAAAAATTAATTTCAGGAATAAGACATATCATAGTTCATATTTTAGTTCAAAAAATAGTAACATCACATCTCTGTTGTCCTTAAAATAAAATCGACTAGCTTCCAGCATTGATAATTTTCCCATTTAATTCAACGAGTGTAGCACACAGCTTAGACAGGAATATGATGTTCTTTACATATGCAAAGTTCCTAGTTTATTGTAAGTTACTTCTAGAATTTTTTCCCCCTACCCATTTTTTCCCCAGAGGTTTCTGCCTAGAAGGCAGAAAGCTTAAAAGGACATAAGGAGAGAGAAGGTTGTTCAAACTCTGAATGCTTTGTTTTCATGCATACTGGGGAATCTGCTAGCAGTACACTTTTACTTCATCAATTCAGCAAGAAACACAATGTGATTCTTCAGATTGCTCTTCAGCTGACATTCAGAAGCACCAGCCTGACAATTAATACAGACATGTGACACTGAACAGGTAGAGAGAAAGTAAAGGAAAAATCTTTTCTTAAAGCCAGCCATAAACTCAGTAGAACTTAAGAAGTGCACTATAAGGTTTAATTGTAAAAGGATAATTAGAAAATATCCTACAGTATACATGGAAATACACTACATATACAGAACACCACCTCTGTGGCCACTTAATGAAACTGATAAGACATCAAGCTAAAATAAATACCTTAAAAATTAGGACATGGAATGCAGGTTGGATAACAAATAGTTGGTTTCTCCACACCTGTCATACCACCCTCAAGAAAAATCAAGGAAATTCTTAACATCTCAACGCAGTCATGGCAATCAAAAACGTCTGTGTGGATGGAGTGCTGGACTGAAACTTAAGACGACTGTTTCACTTCTATCTCTGATTAGCATAGAATTCCTTTCTTAATTTCTCTCACCTTGTCCGTTAATAGAGATAATTATGCTGACCTCCTTTATAAAGCACCTGAAAAATCTATAGATAAAAACGTTCTTAAAATTATAAATAATTGCAATTATGTGTCAAACTCCCATTATCAACTCATCACATGAAAACAAGAATCTGATTGTTCCTGGAATCAGTAGACAAAATTCAATGTTTCCACCAACATTAGCTTCCTAGTAATTTCACCATTATTACAACAGCTGCATTATACTAAGATATAACCTGACTGCCGTTGACTAACATTTTGAAGATTTTCCAAGCTTCAAACAACAAGAGACCCAAGATTTTTTTTTCACTGAAAATTCCCATGTTAAACAAAGATACTTTTGACCAGCTTCAAACTTAGATGTTACTCTGAATCTGCAGCTTGAATTGCTGCAGTGGTTCTGTTCTACAACAGGATGTAGCACTTCGCAAATATATTTTGCTGTTACATCCATCAGCCTCTCTCTCCTTACAGGGGCTGGTCAACAAGGGTACCTTTTCATCATCACCAGATATGCTACCGGTTTCTCTTCTTTCTTCCACATCTATACATTACTCCTATCATCTGCACACAATGCCCTTAATCACTCAGTATGTTTGATGTGCATGTTTTTCTTTCATCTTGTGCTACTTAAAAATGAAAAAAAGGTGAGAGGACTTGATATAAAATTAAGCTACTTACCAACTACTGCCAGATTATGCTCTGAGCCACATGCGATCTGAAAAAGAAGTATGAATAAAAGAGAACCCACTTACCAGTAGGAAGACAAACACAATTACGACAGGAAATTAAAAATTAACCTGAAACAGCTACAGTTTGTAAAATGTAAAAATCAAGGTTGAAGTGCTCTCACTTTTAAATGAAATTTCATTGTAGTCTCACTTAAGGGCTTGGTGGCAGGGAGGCGATGTTTGTTTATTTTGTTAACAAACAGGCATTTCCTTTTCAAAACCCAGTCACCACTGACATTTCAATCCTTAGGAGCAGGACTGGACACAATTCTGCAGAAACATCACACCCTTGACAACATGCACTGGATCCAGTAAGGCTATTCATGCATAGAGCAAACACAGATTCAGCCTTTGCAAGATCAGAGCCACACAAAGACAGCTGGGAATCAAAAGAGCAATCAAGATGTCCATTTCTCTTTTCTATACTGTTTTTCCAGATGACCCCTGTAGAACTGCACAAAGAATACAGGCTTAGTGTGACAAACCTAAAGTGATATGATCCCTATGGTCATTTGGCTAGAATGGAAAAAAAATACCATAGAACTCAACTCTTCTGTTAGCAGCAGGCTGGTTAATTTTTAAGAGCTGCAGAAAAAAAAAGAAACCAACGCAAACATTTTCTCCCAAGCTCATTAGTGATGCAAATCAGTCATGAATTTCTTTTCAAAGCAAACTTATAGTTCAGTGTATTTTTCTTTCTTCTTTGCAGATGCTGTGAACATGTCAGATGTTGAAGTTGCTTTAGCATGTATCACGTGGTATCACTCACTAAGCTTTCGTAAGTTCTTCACAACCGATGGTAACAAGCACTGAGAGCAGCCCGCTGCCATCCTGCAAGGGCTTGTCTCTCCCGTTGAATTGTTTTGCAATGTCACTGCTGGCATAATGGTCTGATGTAAGACATCATCTTACACAAGGTTACTCTGCTGAGTGTCCTCAAGTTTTAAATTAAAACACAAACAATCCCCTCAAAATCCTGTATCCAGTTCATTGTCTTGCACCTAGCTGCCAATTACACGTACTGCTGAGCTGGAAAAAATTAATAAGCACGTTATTCTACTTCTCAAAAGTACACTATATTAAAAAATAGAAGTCCATATCATCAAAATATTATATGGTCTTGTGCATGCATAGCTTTATAGTTTTTTACGGCCAGAGAAATTGCTACAATCACCTCAATGTCTGCATAACATAAAACCATAGAAGTTAACAAAACAGTCCTTGTACTCAGCCCACTGTGGTTGAGCATTTACTGCAAAAGAGATACTCAAGACTGACTAGTCTGAGTAACTGTATTACAAATAAACACGGCAATCACTACTACTCACAATGTAGGTGCACCACAACTGTGACATGAAAACATTTGGTCAATGCCATCCTAATACAACAATGGCAAGGAAGACAAAACAGACTCTTTAGGATAAAGGTGCTCAGCCAATACATTCAAACATTTCAGAAAACAGGGCAAGAAAAATAATTCAAGCACAACACACTCCAGCGTGGCCTCATCTTCAGAAAAATCAAGACAAAGCAGAAGGACAAGCGATGCCTTTGCAAGAGCACTAGCAGGGCTGCATCAAGTCTTCTATTCCACAACATTGAAGACAGGCAAAGCTTTAAGCCCTGACTATTAAAATGCATAAATCATTGCTATATCCCATATTATTATCCTCACCACACGTCAGAGCCCTACACAGGAGCAGCGCTGGTTCCTAATGCCTATTCAGTGGCTAATGCTCCCACCAATGCCTCTCGAGCTTAAAGGTTGATGCCATGGAAACAAGATCCACACATGGAAACACAGACGAAGGCTTTCTAGCAAAAAGCAAATTCTGCATCTTCACCAAGTGCTGAAAATTGGGAGGTACTGAAGCTGCTGCCAATAAAATAAATAAATTTCACCTAAGGTGTAAATAACCATATCTCAGCTATTTCCCTAGGAAATAGGCTAACACAGGCACCGATTCAAAAGCACCAGTACAAAAGAACTGCTCAGGCTGGTGGCTTGTACTTCCTGCCAGGATACTCTTCAGAAACACTGCATTAAGGGGGAAAAAAAAAAACACAACCACAAAAAAGCCCCAAAACAAACCCCAAAACACCCAAACAAGGTGATGTTTACAATGTAAAACATCCCCTGATGAAGCAGCATTTTCCTCCTGTATCTAATAGCAGCAGCTACAGAGCCTGCAAACCAGACAGAAGAACACTGGTGACCTCAAACAGCTCATGTAGCTGTTACTCTGCCCACTGTTCAGAGCCACCCACTTGTGAGCTTATAGGGTTATTCAGGAGTCAGTCAAACCGCACTGGGTACAGCCAGACCAGGAGCTGTTGTGTTATACAGACTCACCAGTTCTTGCCCCACGACAGCCACTCACGGCCAACAGGCTGTGCAGATGTGCTCACTGCAGCTCTGCAGCCCAATGGATAAAAGCTACTGCAAAGCACAAATGAAAAGTGCTGCTGCACCCCTTTCGGTCAGGTAAAAAACCCCTCAGTAGAAGTGCCAGCTTTGCCAACATTGACTGAAATCAAGCAAAATCACAAGCTGCTGAAGGCAGTGCCCTGGATTCACCTTCGATGGCCTGGAGCAAGGACAGCACATGCCATAAACCAGCAGTAGTACTGTGCTCCAAAGAATTTGCTAGATTGAGAGCACAAGGTTCACCACCTCTGCCCGATTACAGGGTGTCACCACCTGACAACACAGACCAACTTTGTAGGAGCCTCCAAGTAAAAAAACGCCCTTAGGGGACCCAAGTTAGCTTTCTGAAACGACAAGTCTTATTTACCATTCCATGATGCTCGCTACAGGCTACACCATCCACCCACAGGACTCCTGCTGGCCTGCACACCTATGGCTCTGGAGCTCAGAAGGGACCACACCACAGAGGTGAAGCAAGGTTGCCACCGCTTAATGAGCAGTGCTGCCTTGCAGGTATTTCATAACATCTTTTTTACAATAAGCTTTAAAATATGACACTCCCTTTTCATCATGACTCCCCACAACAGGCAACAATCAGCCAAGAACACATAATTTGCTGGTACAAACACAGACCAGCCAGAGAATAGCATTGTTGAACAGATGTTTTATGCTTACATTAGATGTAATAAGCTCTGCAGTCACTGCAGGTCACTGGGAGAAGCCTGGTATTTACTGCAGCAACCATAATTTTCTGGCTACTTCCCTTCTGTCCCCACCCCCAACGTGCTGCAGAGAAATTAAATTCCAACAGACATCTGCGTGCTCCCAGTGGATAAGTACATTCAAGGGTACTTATAAATACACAATAATGCTTTCTAATTGGGCAATATTTTTACATTGTTTTAATTGGGGGAAAAAAGAATCACTAATCTTAAAGGCAAATCAGAGTGACTGCTAGTGAGTGAAGCACTCAGAGAGCCTCAAGAAACATGACCCACACAGAAACAATTCATATTAAAGTTTCTTATCTGTTTGGAGGAAAATTTGAGAAGACTTGTGCAAGGATATTGTGATCTCTATATAAACGATCCCAAAGCGCTTTACAAACGCCTGTGAGGCACAGAAAGAATGCTTAGGGACCACTTTACTCAGAACTCATTTACCTTATTATCAGTGCCCTTTCAACCATACATAAATTGTTTGTTTCTTCCCTTTGATTGTTTGTTAGCAAGCTGTTTTCTACCTAGCAATGGTTGCAGTTCAGATCCATCCATCCATCCATCCAGATTAACACATGTGGTGAGAAGCTGCCAGGGGCCCAGCATTTTATTAATCATAAATAGACAGGACATAAGTTGCATGGATGGTGAGGAAAGACCTTCGCACAGCAACCACTAACTCTGGGCAAATAACCAACATCCTTCTGCAGCCAGCAGATATGCCTATGGCCCACCCCTAACAAAAATTAACTGATTGAATGTAAAAGCAGTAGGTTACACAAAATAGAGAAAGTATTTTACTTAAGATTAAAGGATTTTTATATATTTAAAATACTGTATGATGGATAAAAATAGCATGTTTAGTATATATTATATATACATTCATATATATATTTGTATATATATAAAAATGTGTGCATACATAATATACGCATGCATATTAGGAAGAGAAGATTATCTACTCAAGAAGACATTATTAGGGAAGAAGGTTCAGAGGACAGGTTAGGGTAAATACAGATGTGCTGGGTTTGGCTGGGATAGAGTTAATTTTCTTCACAGTAGGTAGTATGGGGCTGTGTTTTGGATTTGTGCTGGAAACAGTGTTGATAATACAGGGATGCTTTCGTTATTGCTGAGCAGTGCTTACACAGAGTCAAGGCCTTTTCTGCTCCTCACCCCAAAGCCCTGCTTCCCTGGAGGTGGCTGAACGCCTGCGTGCCGATGGGAAGTGGTGAATGAATTCCTTGTTTTGCTTTGCTTGTGTGCACAGCTTTTGCTTTACCTATTAAACTGTTTTTTATCTCAACCCATGAGTTTTCTCACTTTTACCCTTCCAATTCTTTCCCCCATCCCACTGGGGGGAGTGAGCAAGTGGCTGTGTGGGGCTTATTGCCAGCTGGGGTTAGACCACAGTAACAAAGCACCACCCTCTTATATCTGAGATAGAAATCCTTCTGAAGAATAACTATCCCTCGTTTTGCTCCCACATAGTCCTGTGAGGTAAGAAAGTATTGTTCTCTCATTTGTAGACATTAAACAAACATATACAGGATAAAACCGTGTGGATATTTAGACATACAATCTCCCATTGATTTCAAAAGGTAATTAAGAGACAAAATACCTTTTGTCAACCATCCCCTGAGGGACTTACGAGCACTATAACAAAACAAGTCTGACAGTGTCTAAAAACCCAAGTTTCAGGCTAGTACTTTGACTGCAAGGCTCTTCTCTTTTCTTTCTGTACTCCCAGGGCTCCGACTGAGGATCTGTTGTGCAACCCATCAGGAAAAATATCGCATCAGAACTGCAGGCAAAGTGAGCCTAGGTCTGCAGCAGAATTGAAGGGACAGTACAGGGGATTGCAAGGAAGAGGCCCAGGGAGCTGGACTCACAAGGGGAATGCAGAATGAAAATTCACAAGCATCTGAACATCAGAGTGCTTAGCTAGAACAACAAAAGGACCCCAACGCCATGTATTTTGGGTTCACTGCCCTATGAGTACAGGTTAATTCCCTACAGTGCAATTACTTCCCAAAACATTCAAGGATACAGAGGCTTCCATCACTTCTCAGAGGCAAGAGCATGATGTACAAAATAGGTGTCTAAGGATGAATGAAGATACGATGTTTAAAGAGTTGCATCCAGATTCTAGTCATTACCATTTCTAACTTTTTAACTGCTCTAAAGCAGAGTGGGGGCTTAAAAGGGTGTGCACATAAGTACTTTTACCCAGGACTTTGTATTTGCCTTTAGCCATGGCATCTCATGTCTTTTGACGAATTTCACTGTAAGGAAATTGCCAGGGGCAGAAGATGGCAAATTTTATTCCTTCTGGGA
>NW_010538240.1:81117-88139 GCF_000687285.1 Phaethon lepturus | reverse complement strand
GGAAAGAGATGAGGTGACCGAGAGACTGCAGATCAAAGCTTACGTAAGACAGGGGAATCTTCTCTCCCAGAGCTGTTCTTCCATGCCCTTGATTAATGTATCATAACAATGATTTGTACTGTTTGACACACTCTGCCCAACTACATTTGTATGCAGAATTCTACTGATGTGGAAAAAAAAAAAAAAGAAATAAAAGGAATCTAATTATCAAAGCTGTCCTGCTTCCAGTGATCCTTCACTAGGAACTCTGTGTTCCTCTTCTGGATCATTTGACTCCTGATTGATAAGCAAGCTGCTTGCTAACCCAGTCACATTCCTTGGCGAGCACAAGACTAAGTGCAGTTTAATGCAACACATGTTAGCAGCAAACCAGTACAACCTCACCAAGAACAGCACATTAAATCTGTTCCTAGCTATCAGTTGAAAAGCGAGAGGCCCAGTGTCCTATTGCTCACAAAACATTTTCCCTTTTTCATCAATCTAATAATCTGATCTTCTTTTTGAGGTGGATTTTTTTCCTGTTGTGTGGTTGCCTTTTTATTTTGTATGTAGTTTTACTTTCCACTAGAGCAAGAAAATTCACAACAGAATTTAAACTGAAGCCTGTGCACTAAGGTCTGGAAGAAAACACTGCTCCTTGAGACACTCCTAACCAAAAGCTAATGTGCCATTTAAGTGGACTTCTGCAAGCATGGAGGAAGACATGAAGAAGGGAGAATTAAGACATTGCCAGGATGCAGTAAGCTTTCAAAAGGAAGATTTTTATAGCACTGTACAGCTTCCAGAATTATGATCTATGCCTTCCCTGCCTGAAACTAATCCCAAGCCTACCTTACTTATAGCACAAGACACAAAATACTTTTTCCCCGTGCAGCATTTCCCTTGCTTCTTTGGGCACTGCTTCAGAGTCCCATCTCCAATCATTCAATATCTTGCTCTGCCGATTGTCTTACAACCACCAAAAAGCCATCTGGCTAACCCCAAGATCTTGCTTTTACACCCTCTGTGCCATGAGTGACATATATACAAGTCCCTGCACACATTCCCTCCCTATGACACTAGCCATACATGAGAAACTGCTATGCTATCCACGAGCTCACTGAGCACCACACTTCCAGGAACAGTTTCTTGTGGCTAACAGAGTGCAGCTGCACTTCAATTCAGCTGGTGCAGCTTGGGTCTCAAGTGCAGGAGATGGAAACAGTTGTTTTTCAAACAGTTTTTTTCCCAAAGGAAAAAAAGGGACAAACAAACAAAAAAACCCCCACACAACAAAACCAAAAAACCCCACAAAACCAGACAAAAAAACCCAACAACACAACAACAAAACAACCCACACAAAAAAAAATGTGCCCCCTCCTCCCCCCAACAAAAAATAACCAATCTTTTAATATCAGGCAGGAAGCACCACAACCATGTAAAGCTATCAAAGAGATCAGGCACAAGGGATGAAAATAAAAGGAGGAAAGCAAAGCTAATTGTTAAAGCAGTAATCATTTCCACAGAAGGTTTACATCACAGCAACCCATGTGCACCCACAAAGTCTACATGCAAGGCAAGTGTGGTCATTTGCCTCAAATTGAGGATGGATGGATTGAGATGTCAAGACAAAGTAAGATCCATGTCCAACAACAAAAACACCATCATCAGGTGACTCTAGGACAACACAAAAGTTGCTGAGATCCCAGTAAGAACACCCAGTGGGATTAGGTTTTAGTAGAATGACAAGACCGTAGCCAAAACAAGTGTGATAAAAATCTTTAAAAGTCAGCAAGGTCAGCTGGCTCTTCTCCATTGCCTGAAGATTTTCCAATTATTTCTTGTATCCTTCTTCAGGCAATTTCCTTCCTTGGGGTTCAGAATGCATCACTAGTCTGTCAAAATTTTCCATTGTTGTAATTGAGACCTGAGCCAGAAACCAATTTTTGTTTATCCTTTCATTTTTTAAAATTAACCAAGTCAGAGTCATTCAATCCCAGTTTGTTTCCTGTAACAAGATCCCTATTCAATTTTCATTATTTTGTGAAAATTAAGACTAAAGTGTCCTTTCTTGTTGATAAAGAAATTATCAATCGCATCAGCCCTGACTGTTAATGTGTACATACTCCCAAACCTACGTCCCAAACCTATGCAGTACAAATCCCACAAGGCCAAAATCCTCACTAACATTACAGACTTCTCTATGTACAGCCAAATATGAACTAGAGGAACAGTGTCTTCAGCAGATGCACAGTTTTACCCAAGGGAACTTCTTCACCATTTTTCTCAAAATTATTTTTATTTAGATTGTTTCATTGACAATTCGTAGCTCCTTACAGTCTCAGTGCCTCTCTCTCCTAAGTTAAATGAGAAGCACTAAAATGAATACCTTACAGTCTGTGTGGGCTTGTTTTGGGGACTACTACTAGTTTGCTCTTTGAAGCCACAAACATCACTTCAACAGAAGAAATGAAAGAAACCAAAACCACAGAAACAAAAAGTTTTGAAACATCTTTATATACTGATCTGACAGTACCATCACCAGACACATCCTTATCATCAGATTATTCTGATGTTTTCAAGGTCAAGAACTGTAGCTTGTAGCATGCCAAAAAACCTTGGTATCTGTCTTCTTTTCCTATGCTATTTTACACACAAACAGCAAAAAGAAAAATGTTCATTATAGTATATGAATGTCATCATTACCTATCTGACTGCTCTAATTTTTAGTACTGTGAACTTAATGAAATGAATGGTTCTATTCAACAATGATTGCAGGCAAACATTCTATCGAAGTACATATTATTATCCAACATTTTATAGGCTTAGAATAAAAGTCATGACAGCAAGTATTATCTGGCAACAAAACATCAAATTCTACTTAATTATTTCCAAGGTCCGTTTGTGGATGTATAACTGCAGTTTTAAGTTTTTCCAAAGAATCTGCTTCACATCTCTGTCCTCGTGGCAAAACAGTCCATCATTTTTAATTCATTTGGAATATTTTCTGAAATATTCAGTGAAGACGGAGAGAATCACAGAGCAATCAAACGTACATATCATGGGAACTCGGCTCTCCCCGAACTGTGGTGTTATTGCAAGCAATCTCACTACAATTCTTCTACATAAAAAAAAATAATGCAGAGAACTCAGCATACACTGCCTGCAAGATTACACAGTAGCACAAAGCCTTGCATTTTTGTATAACTGAAAGGAAAAATAGCACTTCTTGTAAAGTTCATACCCTCAAACAATTGACTGTCTGAGTATTCTATCTGGATGTTGTGAATAGGCAGACACTGTCCCTAAAAGACCCTCTTAAAGGACAGAAGTGCTGATAGCATGGCCGTGGCTGGGGCCATACTGTCTCAAGACAGAAACCATCACCTCATTAGCCCTGTCGAACCACACTGCCCAGAGGGAACTGGCCCCACCGATGGGAGGTCTGATCTTGTTGAATCTCTATAACCCTTCTTCATCTAGCATGTGGTTTTTTGGAACCTCCTTACAGTATTTCTTCTTTTAGATGCTTTTCAGCTACATTATCCTTCATTAAAAACTGCATCCAAAACACCTGGCACTTATCAAAAGAGTATTATCCATTATGTCATTAAGGAATACTACTCTTATTTTAAAATGCAGAGGGTTTTTTTGCTTCTTCCAGCAATAAATCCATATTTATGATAGAATTTTGAATGTCTCAGTTCGTTAACACCCAGCATCAGGATGTGGGAATTTTCAGAGAAATTACTAAATTTTCAAGGAAGCTCTCATGCACAATTGGACTGACCTTTCATTTCACTGCTACCCCTGTTGACCTCAGCGAGCACTGCTGCTTGTATAAACTGGCAGTACACAACTACACTGTCAGTCAAGAGACTAAAAAAAGCTACTTAATCTCCAAAATATCTTATGTCCTTTGAAAGCAATGAGCAGGTTAGTGGAAGTACAGAACAACTACTGTGTAATATCATTTGAAGTGTCCCTCATTGGACCCAATGCCTTTGGGAAATATTATTTAAGATAACTATCAGCTGTTCAAGAACAAAACTCTTTGCCTCATTTCCAGCACAACCCTCACTATCTCTCCCTCTCCCACATACAGGCACATAAACCCCAAAAATGTTATCAACCTAATTTGTAGTCAAAAAAACACTAGCACGTTAAGAACCAGATATCCTAAAATATGACAAAATAAACAGAGGGAAAAAAACCAAACAAACCAAAAACCTTTTTTCATACACCAACTACCTCAACTTGAGGACAGAATTTTCTTGGTTCATTTACTTTCCAGCAGAGCTGCAGGGATGCAGCTTCCATAAGGTTTAGCCTTGTACAAAAACATCAAGCCATGAATTTTGCTGACTGTCTGCTCCTTTACCTCTCCAAACAAATGGTGCTTATGCCTTTGGGGCGTCATGTAACTCTGCTCTTCAATGTTGGATTCTCTGTTTCTGCAGCACTTAGTAACAGTACAGGTCCCTGCAGCAAGCTTAGTGGAAATAAATAAAATGTAAACTTGCTAAGACTCCAATGCAAAGATGAATAGAAAAGCTCTTCTGGATAAATAAGGATACCATTTCTAAGGACTCAGATAGAGACTGAGCTTTAATGCTTGTCACAAAGGGAGAATTCGGAAAATAAACATGTCTGAAGCAACTCTACAGAGCTGATAAAAAGGCATTTTTATTAAAAAGCTGAATTAGCATAAAGCCTTCAAAGTTCTAACTTGAACTTTTTTGAATAAGACTATAGCCAGAGTGTATTCTGTTAGAAAACCATCAATTAGCTCAAGAAAACAGCTGTAGGACAAGAGTATACAGAATAAAAAGTCACTGACCCTTTCTGTTGCTCCGCTGGAGCGAGGTCAGAACACATCTGCTGTTTCCAGGGCTGGAAAACGCACTGCAGCTGGCCAACACCAGGCAAGCCAGGCAGCCCACCAATGGACCTCCAGCTATTCACATACAGGAAACCCACTCATTCATCTCAACTGGGTTGTTCTTTAAAACCACACATTCATTCCAGTTTCTTTTGACCTAGCAGCTGCCTATTACAAATAGGTTTTATTACGCACTCTCTCTCTTGCACAATAGCCACTCCTTTCTCTCTCCTTCAGTCTTCACTACCTTTGAGGCACGATTCTTTCACACTAGTACTAGCACATCAGTGTCAAATGACCTTTTTTCTTCTCTTGTTTTCTCAGGGAATATGTCAGCCTCCTCAACTTCAAAGGCTCCCAGTCTTGCCAGGGGACCAAACGCTGCAGGGGCAGAGTAAGCAGAGAGATGTGTCCCACCTCACAGGCCAAAGCATGCACTGACCGGTCATTTAATTCACACTATGGAACGATTTTTCTTATGATCTATTTCTAAACATGACAGCGTTTTTGCAGTTTGAAAGAATGAAGCAGATAATATAACCACTAGAATACCATTCAAGACTAATTGTGAAAAGAGTGGTTTCACAAGACCAACTAAATGCATACTAATTTATCCACAGAACTTGCCTATATATGTTGTGACCAGTGCCTACAGGAAAACAAAAGAAAATAACCTTTTCTCCCCAAAATCTCATGCAATAATACTCTCTGCTCAGTAATCCATTACTGGGAATGGGTATCATCCAACACCAATCAAATGCACTTGATGCGAGAGAAGCAATAAGCACTCACTAGCAATTTTTTGATGCCTCCATAGGCTGAAAAACAGGTCTGTCTTTCTCAGGAGCAAATAATTCCTTGATTAAGAAGGCAGCAGATGAGGTGTAGCTGTAGAACTATCAAGTGTAAAGGTTTTAACCAGTTACAGTATAAGCAGACTACAGCCTTGGAACCATAAATCGAGAATGTGCTTGCTCCAGTGAGCCCACTCCCACAAGTCAGGGGATTTCCGCTACAACATAAGGAACTAATAGGGATAAAACCCCACAAACAGTCTGAGAAACGTGAAGCCAAATTTCTGAAGAACTGTGGTTATGACAAATTCAAATATGGCATTTTGGCAAAAAGGACTGGTAAATATTTTTTTTCTGTATGAGACCCTAACAAAACTCACCAGGCAACAAGTTCTTACAAATTTAAGCTTAGTTTAAGTCCACATAATATCCGTATTTTTACATTTTCTTAAAGTTAAGTGAATAATCCTTTTACAGCAGTATTGTATAACAGTGCCAGATTGGCATGAACGATAGTAAATATCTTCATTTGTGAACTATGGCTTACCAGAATCTAATTCTGGTCTCCCTATTACAGTTATAGATGGATTGCATTTGATTGCAAGACATTTATGCCCAGTAATTGTTTTTCTCTTTTATTTCCAAAAACCGCCACAGGTAGAGCTATACTTTCTGGAATAATTAAAAAAAAAAAAAACAGTTTTAATAGAATAAGTTTTGAAAAGCTTTTATTGTTCATATCCACTTGCACACTGACTGCAAATACATATAATTTACAATGTGGCAAGCCTTGTTTGTTTTTTGAGAAGGGGTCCTATTTTCAACCTAGTGGGATCCCTTGCTCTATCTATGTTAGAGACATCACACACGTTATTGAAAACTCTCTACAAAGGAAGGAGGATGGATAGCGGAAGTCCTGCAACGTGAATTCATTTAGAGTTCTTGAAATTAAGGGGTTGTGAATGAATCAAAACTCCAGAAAAAGCTAATAAAACTTGAAAAATGGAGAAGACTGAGACAGATAAGATTTACTGTGGTCAGGTACAGCATAGTAAATCTTGCTGGATACCAAAAAGAATCATTTAGACTGGTCACGTATACAGACAGATTCCAAATTAGTTGGAACCTCTCAGGGGAGCTATCTAGCATCACTGTGGACAAGTCACCAGAAATATCTGTGTTCAATGTGTAAAAGCAACCCAAAAAGCAAGAAATTAGTCTGGTTAAGAGAGAGAGAGAGATTGTCTTTTCACACAAACCAACTACATTTTACATTTTCATTCCGATACTATTAGGAAAAAGGCACAAGTACCCATAAAATGAAAGAGCAAATGTCTTGACCTAACAAAAGCAATAGGAACATGTGA
>NW_010538240.1:62596-81086 GCF_000687285.1 Phaethon lepturus | reverse complement strand
CTGCTGAAGACCAAATTATTTATTCCTCAAACCAGAGGATAGCAGAGGATAGCAGAATACCAGTATTTCAAAATTGAGCCTAATACAAAATCCTAGGAGTAGCAAAATGACTCCTCTTCATCCCAGGAAGACAACTTCAGTTCAACTCACTACAACCCTATCTAGCAGCCCAATTCTGCCATGCCCATTCTGTTTTCATACTACTAGGACCGAAGAGATTCTGCTAAAAAGGCTCCACAGCACTATGACTGAACCAATGCTGTTCCCAAAAGAAGAGTATTTTGGAACGGTATAACAACAAGGGGATGATATGTCATTAGTAGGGATGACATCTATAGCTATGTTACTTTTTTTTTTTTTAAGCAAACCTTTTTCATGATAAGGTATCCTACTTTACCAAATGCAGGACACAAGAGCTGATTTGCTTTGCACACGAAGCATTACAGGTCTTACCAAAATGTTAACTTAAAATCCACCATGACATCAAATAAAGAGGAGACAGTTGCAGGTCTTCTGGTTTTAATGTGAAGAAAACATCTGTCTCATCTAGAAGAGACACTGTTTTTATACCAGATATTTTGATTTAGATATTACCAGCTATATTAAAAGAACAAAAACAAAAACACACCCACCTTTAAGCACCCCAGAACAACCTCCCGTAATTTTGATTACTCGTTGTATATATGAGCTCCCTCTTCTCTATCACTCGTGTTGTCAGCCTATCGTATCTATTACTCCTTTAATGGCTTATGAATAGAAATGAAGATAGGCCTCATCTTCCTGAGACTAGATTACATTCCCTCCATATTTCAGCCTAAGGCTTTGTTTTGATTTTTCTCCAATGTTTTAAATCTTTTTCATAGGTTTCAAGACATTTCTTCTTGCTGTTTTTGAATTCTTCAAATCAATCCCATACTGGACATAATGTAAAAGCAGCAGAGGCTAATGCCCGGAACACCTTCCTGACAACCACTCACCTTGAGGTTCAGATATGTGAAAATAGAATTAACCCTTTTGGGCCACACCATAATGCCACAAACCAAACTCAGATGATGTCCACACCAGCCCTCACATCTTTCAAAGATGCTCCTACCTGATGAGAGGTGAATCCCTTCTCCTGTTACTATGACCTGCATTCTTGTTCCCAATATGTATGACCCTACCTTTGGCAAAGCTGACCTGCCTAGCGTCTCCCCTCCCAAGGTAAACAAACAGGCCAGTTTGGTTTTGGTTTGGGTTTTTTGTTTGTTTGTTTGCTTGTTTTTTTAATACTAGTGACTCCACTAGAAACACACATATTTGATAAAGACTTCAATTTACAGTGGTATTTCTAGGACCTCTTGCAGCCAGTTTGTAATTTTCTAAATGGCTTTTTCATTTTTTAGTGGTTGTTACTGTTATCTTGTATCTTTATAATTTCCTGATCAGAATGCCATACGCTGTCTAGCCAACTGCCTGACAGAAATACAAGTGTATTACATCAGCACTTGAAAATCTAAGTATGTTGCATCTGCATTTGACATTGATACATTTATCAAACTTTCACCTCATAAAAAATAGGTATCACATTAGTTTGACAAGATATATTTTCCATAGCCACATACTCACTGCAAGGAACTATGTTATCATCCTTTAAACCTTTATTGATCAAAATTCACATCAGCTACGCCATTATTTTGGCCAAGGCAAATACCAGGCTGACAGGCCTATAATTATTTCAGTCATCTTGTTCAACCTTTTAAAATATTGGCAGAGCACTGTCTTTCAACCAGTCTTCTGAAACTACTCTGACATTCTGGAAAAAAAAAATTATCAACATCAACAACCTAGAGAGCACTTTGGCCACCTCTCTCAAAACTCTGAAATGGAAAAGTTTCAGCCTTGATTTTTAAAATTTTGCCTCTAGGGGTCGAGTAAATGCTTGTAAAGAGAAGGGGATCTCATCACTGTATGATACTTCCGCTTCTTCCCCAAATGCAAACCAGAAATTATTACTATTGTAAAATTTGCCTTGCCATGGTTTGATGTTTTGCATATTTAAGGTGTTTTAGTATTGACAGTGCATAGTCTCCTGTATTTGTCTTTGAGAGCAAACTCTCCCACATTGCTGCAGCTCTTTTCCTGTCCCTGTTACATGGAGTTGGTCATCCTATGATGTGGTGGCTCATGGCAGGCTGCAGTCAGTGCCTTTTATTATGTTTTGTTCAGGGGACCGACGAGGATTTCCTACCTGTTGGACAGCCTATTTCCAACTTGAACTGGAGAACAGATAATGAAGTTTTGAATATAAAATGCCCCTTTCACTCCTATGAGTTTACTTGCTTCTTCCTAAATAAATTGTAACCATAGACATTGACATTGCAATCGCACAACTTTTTCCATAAGGTTTCATACTGAAATATTTTGTTGCATCATGACTTAAAGCAGAGTATTTTATTCTTTGAGACAGACTGCAAGGGAGTTGGCTAACCTAAACAAGGCGGGGAGGGCAGAGATACTGTCAGAGACTTCCTGCATTAATTCATCTATCTTCCTGCTACTCAGTAAGATGACAACATTCCCATATGCACAGAAGTAAAGCTCCTATTCTCCTACTGTTAAATCGCATTTTTCCTTTCATTCTCACAGGGTAGCTCTGTAACAGCACACAGGAATCAAGACAGACAATACAATTTTTCAAATAACATTTTGTGAGCAGTGCTATATACTCATAAAAAAGAACCAATACTTTAACTCCTGAAGACAGGAACACATTCTTTAATTAATACATTTAGAGAGTCACTGTGAAATATACTGATCAGAAATCCCTTCACAAGTCATGTTTTCCTTGCAATTTATAAAGTATTGCTTAAGTAACATGTGGTTTTAAAATTCCAGCTTCATCTGATACAACGTCTATGTCACTAGATAGAATACAAGATTATAGAAACTCAGAAGAATGGAGTTTTAACATCTCTTGTTAAAGCAGCAGCATTTTTGCAATAGATGAAAAGTACTACAGGTTATATTAAAGTCAGCAGTCCACCAGACTTCACCACTAATTACAAAACACACCCACCTCTCATGCATTAGTAATTCCAAGTGGCATCCCTCTTTAGATGGAAGTCAAGAGGCAGCGCCTCTCTCTATTACAGAACCTTTCAGAAATCTGGTGAACTCATTTAACCTAAAGTGACGTATGTGGCCCAGCTAAGAACAATAACAACAATAAGGAAACTCCTTCCTGGATATTCTTGAACCTGATTAAACTGAAGCATCACTGCATGACAGCTAGAAGCCACCTCATCTGCCTTGAGTTCTCAGGCCATCAACTTCAGAAGTGCTTTACTCTCACAATGAAGGTCATTGTGTGCGAAGATTGAGAACTCAAGCATCCTGTGAAGGAGATGAAGTGTACATACTCATGCCTATACCTGATGCTTGCACATTGGCAAATACTGTGAGTGTCAGAGTTTGCCAGTAGCCAAAGTTTTTGCCATTCTGACTTGCGTGCTCTTTGGCCAACATACCGCTCCTGCACACAGAGCACTAGCTTGAGATCATATTCTCTTTAACATCCACTGATGCACACAGGCTTTAACATTTACTCTTTTGCCAGGCCTCTCCAATATCTGCTCTAAATATAAGGTACTTCCCCTTAACGGAGGTGGCATCTGTACAGCATGGCTGCCCTGCTATTACAATTTCAAATAACAATGAGGACTGAAGCATGTCACTTCCAGTGACTCCAAACCCATTTAACCACTGTAGTCAGGAAGCAGAACAATATCTGATTTTCTAACTATTTTAATATATTGGAATATCATCTTCTGTGGCAGATTTGCCCTCAAAAATATCTGAAGAGTTCCAAAGTACTTGGGAGTATCAGTTCACTCCCAACTACCTGGCCAAAAAACCCTGGAATGGCAGTTTTAAGTAGCTTGTCTTTTCAATCTAGTGCTGAAACACTGTGGTACTTACTGTCTAAGGGAGAGCTTCATTAGTCATGATACTTTTAGAACCACACAATCTGAAAAATATTTGGATTAAAGAGCTTGCTTTTATTTTGAATTATAATATCCAAGAAAAGACTTTACCTGTGAGCGAATTCCTGTTACATTTTAATACATCATTTCTTTTTGAATCACTACACCTTCATCATCTTTGCATAGAGCATGCAACCATTTTTATTATAGAAAGCCTGAAATTTTTTATTTTTTTTTTTTAAGAGCTTGCATCTCTTTCCAGTTTCTCAAAAGAGTATTTTGTAAGAATACTGCTGGAGATGGAAGTAACCAAAGGATCAAAATATTTCAGTAATCAGAGCTCAGAGGATCAAAATATTTCATAACTGAACTGTGAAACATCACTTAACATACACACCTGAAGACTCTGGCCATTCATTCATTGCTGAATTCTTTACATCACTCGCGTGTGTAAGAGATGAAGCAAAGCATCTGCAAATGCCATACAGACAAAATAATCTTTACCACATTCATGTATTTTCTTCTTTCTCTGGACTACTTTTTCTATTCGTTCTCCCCTTTCACCTCTGCAGTCTCCTACTTACTTTTCTTTCTGTGTGCACATATAGGCATTCTGACATAAAGGACATCTTCCAATCCTTGGTAAGTACTGCAGCCCACAAGTGGAAAAAAAGCTACTAAGATAAGCTATTAGAGAAAAAAGATCTAATAAATGAGCAAATAGTGTGTGTGTGTATGTTTGAGATCACTTGTAAGTGAAAATAACACAGTAAAATACTCTGCAGATTTTCCTGGTTGACCTTACTCTGTAATCTGCAAGAGTAAAAAGATCTAAAGCTAAAAGGGAGAAAGAACTAAAAGCAAAGGGGGTGCAAAGTGTCTCTTTTTCCCTCCTACCTTTGAAAATTACCAGGCTTTTTAAAAGTCCAATTCCCCATTTTTCCTTCCCCTCCCAATTCCTCATTAAAGACCAACAAATATTGTATGCAGAAGAAGCCAGACTACAACTGCTAATTTACCCGTACAGAGGAACATATTTAGCTTATCCTTAAATTTATCGTTATTAGGAACACATATAAGCCCATACTTGGAAGCTAAGTTTCTATTTTGGACCTTCCTGAATACAGAAGGCACTGCTAATTTTAAAATAAACAGAAATAAGAACAATCTCAGAACTATGTTGCACATTTAAAAAGAAGAAATTCAGTATATACTGATCTACAGAGCGCACGAATTATACTACTTAAAATCATTTTTAAAGGAACGATTTTCCACGTGCTTTTTTACACAGGCTCCCTTTTGACTAAAAGGGAGCTAAGAAACATCAAAGGCTAAATTGTTCATGAGACTGCCTGAAGAAAAAGGTTCTTTCAGGTCAGCATGAAAGGTAATGACATTCACCTCAGCCTCAGCAATTAAGGAAATTGTTTCCATCTCTACAGGCATCAGTCTCTTGAAAACTGAAGGAACAATGTATTCAACACAAACATGAATGAAATGTTGACCAGATTGAAAAAAAAGGCTAAAAATATACTTGGATAACAAAAGACTCTTTTTGAGGGGAAAAAAAAGAGTAGCTAGGCAATGCATTAGAATTATTTCCCTGGCTTCCATTCAGATGCTGTCCAAGCACAGCTTCATTGTTTGGCATGTCGCTTGCATCGCCTCATGTCACCTTCATTCTCTCATTCAGATAACCTACAGATAAAAATATACACAGCCCTATTCAAGAATTCAGCGATATTAACCCAGTATCCAGCAGCAAAAACTGGGGCCTCCTTGATTCATAAGGAATTTTTAAAGCCCCTGTGAACTACAGAGCATAGGGAGGGTGAAAGCTTACATCAAACTGAGGCATATGACTCTTTCAGGTTCACTTACAAAGCAAGACATGTTCGTTATCCATGGTGAGAGGGGCTTACCAGCCCTACTATGTCTGCATATTCCCACAGGAAGATGGTGCAATGGAGGAAAGGCAATGCTGAACCTGAAATTCATTTCATCAGCCTAATACATTTTAGATTAATTACAGAATATTGTTTCCCACTTGACTTCCACATCAATGAATTTTTTTGCTTCCCAGGCCTCTTTAATGCACAATATTGGTCCTCCTCAGTCATCTACCACTAAAACACAGCCAGCACAGGAGTGCACACACCTCAAATTGTTTCACAGAATATTTATGAGGAAAGGAAAAAATAAGCTTATCCAGGTGAAATTGCAGAAGGGGATTCTGGTTGATGGAACCCCCCCAGCACCCTCTCAAAGTAGCAGAAACAGCACCATCAAGTAGGTGGGGATTTTGTTTGTTTGTTTGTTTTTTGTTACTATTACTACTACTTTGGTTTAAGAGAATGCCGACATTTTATGGTTACAAATCGGGCATAGCCAGCTCACTGCCCAGAGCCATGGATTACAGCTCCAGCTGATGAATCGTCTTTTCAGCCCACCTTTCTGGCATCCCTTGTGTGCTCCTTTTCTGAGCACTCCTCCACTGTGCAGCACACATCTTTTCCAATCTTCTTCCATTGCTCATCACTGCCGCCTCGCTGTCACAGAAAAAAAGGCTCCTCTCCCTTGCAGAGCAAGAAGCAGGACATACCCTGCCCTGCTGTTATGTTGCTGCCTGCCGCTACAAAACATCCTGGATTATCATTACAGAGCGACAGAGATATTAAGCTGCAGCAAGACATCAGCATCCCTTCCATTTTCAGCATGGTTCTGTCTTAGTAAGCAATACACCTAAACTAGTAGCAAACTAAACGCAAAATAGGAAGGATGAGCATAGAATGGTTTGGGTTGGAAGGGACCTTAAAGACCATCTAGTTCCAACCACCCTGCCACTGGCAGGGACACCTTCCACTAGACCAGGTTGCTCAAAGCCCCATCCAACCTGACCTTGAACACTTCCATGGATGGGGTATCCACAACTTCTCTGGGCAACCTGTTCCAATGTCTCACCACTCTCACAGTAAAGAATTTCTTCCTTATATCTAATCTAAATCTACTCTCTTTCAGTGTAAAGCCATTACCCCTTGTGCTATTGCTACATGCCCTTGTAAAAAGCCCCTCTCCAGCTTTCCTGTAGGCCCCCTTCAGATACCTGAAGGTTGCTATAATGTCTCCCCAGAGCCTTCTCTTCTCCAAGCTGAACAACCCCAACTCTCTCAACTTGTCTTTATAGGAAAAGTGCTCCAGCCCCCTGATCACCTTCATGGCCCTCCTCTGGACGTGCTCCAAACCCATGTGCATGAATGGAGGAAGGGAGGCACTTTTAAAGGCAATGCTTTCCCACACTGCAGTATCTAGGAGCCAGACTCTGCTAAAGGCACACAGCACACACAACAGACACAGTTGCCCTAGCAACAGCATCCTAGGAAAATTTTTCAGTAAAGCTTCTTGCTTTCTACCAAGGTTACTTTCAGATCACCACTTAGCACGGAGGTCTGTACGGATCACACAACATCTTACATCTGTCTTGAACATGCCTGCATGAAATGATGTGATGGCCACACCATAGGGAAGAACAAGGCACTCCACAAGTTTACCAGGGAGCTAGGCTCTTAAACCACCCAGCACACCATCTGACAGCAACAGCTTGCAAAATAACGTATTGTCACTTCACAACAGACTAAAACTGTGATCTGTTGTAATCAAATGTTCTTTAATATTTCATTTGTTTTCTTAAAAATTGCTAGCTTTAAATAAGGATCTACAGCATGTTTCTGCCACAATTTTTCTCTGCAACAAGACATTTAAGTTTCTAATACGGATCACCACCTCAAAAAATACCTCAAGTACAAAATAAAAAATAAAACTAGAAAACACCTAAGCTGCCTCTTTTTTCTTTTTTTTTTTTTTTTTTTTTTACACATACTCTTATCCCTTCACTAACGCTATTAAAAGGCAGTGAAAGTATGTGGTGAGACATGTGTCTGGAAAAAAAATTGATAACAAAAAAACCCCCACTTCAGTAATTTGCAAGCTTAAACTATACCAGTGATTAGCTTACCTTGTTTCATTTGGTCCCCCTAGTTTTTCAGATAAAGAAAAACACATTCGTTTTTTCCCCACCAAGGTGCAAGAAACTTTTTCTCACACAAATGTTTAAGCTGTGATCAACTGTCACCCCCAAACAAAAAAATGAGGAATAAGAATTTGTTCAAAACATAAACCAAACATCACTCAGGAAAACACTTCCTCATCAGCTCTTTCTACCTAAAGGAGGAACAAGTTTTAAACTCGGGCCTTTGCACATTTTTGGCACACAATCTCTTTTGACTGGTGAGCTGCAAAAGTAACCCCCCGCATAATTAAACGACAAGACAGAACTGTTTCACAACTTTCTCACAGGACACAAACATCCAGAAAGAGAAGAAGTTGGCAAAAAATCAAAACTAATCAAATTAAATAGGACTGTTTCTAAATTTATGTCTTGCCGTCTATAAAGACAAAGATGTATTTCAAGAACATACTGTTATGACAAACAATAGATAATTTCAGCATCAATTGTGTATATATAGTCCCAACCAAATGGCTGTCACACCATACCAGATAGCTTCGTTAGAAAATAATGCTTCAGGCTCCACTAGAAGACAGGCAGTTCAGAAACTGTCTGCTACTGAGAGCTGCAGAGACAGACCCAATTATACATCCAAATCTTGACAGTTTGGGAAAAGAACCATCTTAACTCTGATGAGTTGTAGAAAACCTTCAGATTCTTGACCCTCTGTTAATAAAGGATATTGCAAAATAGATATTAACTTTACCTCTGGAAGAACAGGCAAGCCTAAGACAAAAGGAGCTGCTGCAACAATTCAGACAGGACCAAGCTGAACCCTCCACCATATAAAAGTCATGACTGGGTATCCTAAGGGAGATACCATCACTTAAAAAAAACCCTATTCCTGTTGTAGGAATAATTTGGGTAAAGATCTCCAGCCTGAATTATGACAACATGACTACATAATCACACTTGTTCCTGTGCTCTTGAAAACTTTACATATACAGCAGCATAAGATAGAACCAAATCTCAGAAGCAACACTAGAAAAGGACACACAAAACAACTGCTTTAAGAAGCCTCTCTTCACCTAGCTGGAAGGAGCTTTCTGGGGAATTCAGGAAAGGATTACTATTTTCTTTTTCTTTTAAGAGATGTAGCTTTTTGCTTTTCTTGCTGCCCTTGAAAGTGGGCTCTGCAAGGGATTCCCAGCCCTCAGAGCTGCATAACAAGACTAACTATTCAAGACTCTCCTAAGGTAAATCAGACAGGCGTCCACATACTGTAAAGATAATTGCTCATTTCAAGCCAGCTGTCTTGAGATGCTCCAAATCAAAGGAGCAGAGCTTCGTGAAAAAGGGAAGGATGATCTAACAGAAAACGCCTGGGACTGCAATTCAAAGAACCCAGCTCTAGTCCTAGATCAGCCAGAGCCCAGTGTTAGCTTGGGCAAACCAAGCGAGCTGGTGCATCCACTCCGTGGCTGTGGAATTCCAGTAGCACTGCTTCTTAAATGTTTCCATCTGAGGCACTTGGGCACTGTGACTGCGATCACCAAAGGAGAATCTATACAGATCAGGAGAAGTTAATTCCTAAACATGCATTTGGAAGGACCTAATAAATTGCTTAATAACAGCTTTTTTTTGCTTTTTTAAAGAACCAAACATTTTTTATGTTTTCAGCTGCTCATTTGCATAGAGATGATAAGTTTTAAGGCTTTTTTGTTACCATTTAAGAAAATACTAAAATAATGCCCACTTTCAAAACTGCCAACTGTTTTGATCAAGGTCTTACAATTAACTTGCAGTTTCAGTCTACATCAAGGGCAACAACCTCCTGGGTCCCTCTTTCCAAAGAGCCTTCTCATGATCACCACCTTCACCCACCTCACAAGCTAACTCCCAAGTGACGATGTTCCACCCAGAAAAAAACAAAAACAACCAAAACTAACCCATAAGCTGTTGAATTAATTTTAAATGAGCTATTTGCAACAGCAAAAATTGAAACATGATTATTAACAACTCTTTGTTTAAAGGGCCATTTTTATGTTCCCCCTTCTCTGCTCATCTGAAAGTTTTTGTGCATCATCAAAAATGAGCTCAGTATGAAATCAAATACAAAGCTTCAGGATAGGAAAAGGTCCCAGAGGAAACTGATGTTAAAGCAGCATAACACAACTAAGTATTAAGCTTGGTTTGTTTCTGTTGCTGTTTTTAAAATCACAGGCACCAAGATTTTGAATTACGGCTTACTATAGAAAAGATAACCTACATTCCTTACAACGGAAGCCATCTTTAATGAATAAAACTGGAAGGACACAAAGCAAAAACTGTGCAGGCAGAAGCTAACTCTTGGCAGGGCTGGGAGAAGGGGAAGAAGGTAGCCTTTTGTTGTGTACATTTACAGTGGCCTTAACATCGGGAGCATGAGAAAAACGTAAGTGAATTGTGTGGGGGAGAAAAAAAAAAAAAAACCCTCCTCATCATCAACACCTCTGTGGAAGAAACTCAGTTTGAAAGGAGGACTGTTGTGATTTCCAATTAGAAGAACAGGAATAGCCTTATTTCATTTCAAATACTGTAGAATGTTAACAGTAAATGCAAAATCATGAAACCAGGGGTTTGCATATTAAGTTATCTACTGCATTTAAATCTGATTTAAATAAGACGGTGCTCCTCATCACTCAAACACACATCCTAAACGCAAAATACAAGGAAGAGAAGTGTTATAAGATAACAGAAGTCTGCCACTCCTACTCACATATTTATACCGCCAGGGTTGAGCATAAGGGTAGTAGAATTTAAAATAACAATAAGGATATTAAGGACTCTGAAGTCAAGTACTCAGAAGTGGTAGCACACTAGGCACAAGGAAAAATGTAGTCTATGCAACGCAACTATCCCACTATCTGTGAAAGTCATCTACGTGTTAATAAAGCGTCCAAACAAAATGATGATCAAGTACTGCCAATACAGCTTAAGACAGCAGTTTTGAAGGGTAAGAGATTGCATCCAAAATCAGAGGGGAAAGGGTTGTACGTTAGTTATGGGAGAAATTCCAAGTCCATAGGGCCTGAAATTAGGAATTACATTAGAAAAATTTGTGATTGGCCATACAACTTTTCAGACTGTTTTAGTTGCAAGGTCAGAAACACCAAGCACAAAACATCTAAAGCACTGGGAACACCATCACCTCCATTAATAACTAAAGTTAAATTATTTTAAGATATTCTTGGCCAACAGAGTGTTATGGTAAGTGTTCTTATAACAAGTTTTTGCTGAGAACAAGGGTTTGCATCTCTGAATTCAAACTGATACAAAGTTTCTTGAGGAAATTCTTTTTTTTAATATGGGTATTTCACATTTTTGATTGGTGGTCTAAGTCACCAGTACTATATTTTTAATCTGAAAGACAACGGATAGTAAGCTGATATGTATTTAAAAAAAAAAAAAAAAAAGAGGTAAAAATAAGATAAATTTTGTGAAACATGCCACTTTTTACTACAACACGGAAAGCAAGGAAGGAATTTGCATAATCCAGAATGCAAGTACCATCTTAAACTAAAGCCAATTTTAAACTCAGGAATTTATCAGAGGAATTTCCAAAACCAGACATTAAAAGTACTTTTCCTTTTCCCTTAGGTGAAATTAATCTGAAAATTTATTTTCAGAAGCAGGTTCTTGGAGAACCGCTTGTGGCTCTCTAATATATGAAAGAATATTGAGAACACTTCTCTCAGCAATCAGAAGGGTGTATCCACAGGTTCATGCTTACACGTACATGTGTATTCAGTAATCAGCGTCACCCCAGCCCCAGGCAGCACATTTCATAGAGGCTGGCTTCTCACAAGGGCTGGCGGCTGGGCCTCAGAAGACCCAGGCTGAGGCACGCCACGCCATGCACCCTGAAGCTTCAGCTCAGCAAGTACAACCTTGCTGCGGGTTGCCAGAGAATAGGTCAGTCTCTCTCCTTACAGGTGATGTTCACCAACTGTCAGAACTGAACAGGATGATCACACTGTTCACCTCCATGGCAAGCCTGGAGAAGTTAATTTAGACAAAAAAAAAAAAAAAAAAAAAAACACCACAAAAAACCACCCCCACATCTCCTCAAAAGATGCAGAGTTCTGAAAAACCCCTCTACGGGTCTGCCTGCAGTATTGTCAAGGGATTTAGTCTTTTCAGAGGGAGAGCCAAAGATTGGTGTTTTTTTTAAATGAGCTCTGCTTAAAATTTAACAGAGTATCTAGGAGCTCCAATAGCCTAATTTAAAAAAGTATGGTAAGTGGAAATTGCAAGACAAGCAGCATCTTTTAAAAAACAGCTAATTTAGGTATCTAAAACAGTGCAATGGAATATGATTTAAGACAGAGTTTTAAAAATTTGTACTACTACCTGCTCATTTCTATCCAGATAGTCACAACACACTGCACAAGTGTGATGGGGTTTGGGTGCCTTTCATTATAACAGTGCTATTTTAAAAAAACACTTCTGTTCAAAAGAGTTTGACCAAACTAGTAATCATAGTAAGCAAAACACCACTCAGGAGAAGCTCTATTTAACGAGTGACACAACTGCAGGCCTCGAGAAGAAGACAGGAGAAGCTGCTGAAGTCCCAAAAGTGGGCAAAGACCACGTGCAGTCTCACCTTCTCCTTTGGTTACCACATTAACTCCATATCCATAATTAAAAGCAAAACGAAACAGGACCTAAGAGGAAAAGCCTTCTTTACTTGGTATTTTAAGCATAAATGGCACGTAAGGCACTATGTGATCTTGTCCACGGCTTGCGGTACATGCTGTAAATTGTCTTCTGGAGGTGAAGTCATTTCCCTTTGGAATGAAAGCCAGGGAATGCTGTCATTGATACAGTCAGTACGCGCTTGCTACCCCTCTGTGTTTATGCTCACTGTTTCAAGGCTTGTGAGCTGGAATAGTACTATATAAATGCAGAATCGGATAGGTTAGAAAAATCTGTTTAATGCAAGTGTGAAAGCAGGGCAGAACGTGAACCATGAGATGTTTAATCAATTCCCTGAGCAGCTGATTCTGAAAAGTAGCAGTGACACAGAGCATTGCCTGTTTCAGCAACCTGCACCGGGAAATTCACAGGATTTATCTGCAATGACCATAGTTGGGAAGGAAGGGGTTTTTTATTTTGATTACTCTGCTGAATTATCACAGTAGAACTGCTCTCAGGTTTAAATGTAAGACTAAGACTGCTGGCATCCATGATTTTTTATATAGTCAGTTCCCTAAACTGACTATGCCACTACAGTAACTGAAGGCGTCTCAGTCCGAGGCATTTATTCTCCGGTCTTTGAAATGCTATTAACGTTATCATTCATGTATTACACAGTCTGGAAATTATGGCACTGAGGATGACTCTTTTTTCAGTATCCAAGTTGATTATAAACCAAAGCCTTGTTTTCAAAAGCATTTTTTCGATAGCATTCTACGTGCATCTCAAAATAAAACACAGACTCTTCAGTGGTCTGAGCGCTCCACACAACTGATTTACCTACAGTCACAATAAGAAAGAGTTTCTGGCAGAATAGTCACTTGCCCTGTCTTCATGTTGTACCAATATGGATGTATTACTTCTGCATAACAATTCAAGCCAAGATTAATGAAAGATATATTAGCATGCCCTCTGCATTGCTCTGCTTTTCTTAGAACAGAACAGCTGTAAGTACCCCGGCTCCTTCTTTAATCATGTCTCAGAGATCCAAAGCTTCAGACAGACAGGGGAACAAGTCATAAGCTACCTTCTTTCTCTTCCATTTTTTTATTTTAGCCTAATCAATGGCAATCCTTCTGCTTAAGTCAATAAGTGTTTGGATTTACACCCTTCACCAATGCAGCAGAAACTTCAGTGGAAGCTGAGAACGTAAGAACCTCACCAGCTTTGGCACCTAAAGTGTGAAGGCCTCTGAACCCAATCCTTTTCCTTTTTCTGTATTAATCCTGGATTCATACTCCAAAAGATTCTTGAAAAACATTCCCTTTTAGTATGGACCTTTCCCAATTGAAAAACAGACAACTACCATTCTGGCTTTCCTTCCTATGCTTAGGTCTCAAAATCTCAAGTAAATCTCAAGAATAAAACAAAATGGGGGGTATTCCTTCCCGCATAAACCAAATATAATCAAAACAATTATGCCTAAGGATAAAATAACACATTTGTTTTTTCTATTCAATTAGTGTCCCTTGCTTTAGAACTCCTTTTATGGTCAGGACATAGATGAGCATAGAGTATACCAAAAGACTTATAAAATGGACTATTTAGAGCCACAGCAATTAAGCTCCACAGAGACAAAAGCAGGCAGGCAGCAGAGGAAACAGAAGAACTTTACAATTATCTTTTTTGGTGCCTTTCACCATTCCCTCGTAACACTCGCGCAAAAATTCTTATAACTGCTCTTTTGGGATCTTTTTCTCCCTTTCTTCTGTGTTTGTCATTCAATCTATGTCGTTTCCACTTTTTGGGTAATTTTGGCAGGTCCCACTGGTTGCTTAGAGATGCTTCGTTTTTTATTGCTCCTTTTCTGTTTGTACTGTAATTTTATTCTGAATGTCACCTCCAGCAAGACTAGATTTGCAAGTGAAGCAAGATACGCTCAGAAAAGCCTTTTTAAATAACCACGCCAAGGTCTAGAGAGCAGCATACTGCTTGCTTTTTTCTCTCCTATATCTGAAAAACTCCTCAGCAACATTTAACACCATCTCACATGAAACAGCAAGTCTGTCTCTAGCAGCCTATCTTACAGAACAGGATGGTTTTGACCTCTGAAGGCGAAAGAACATTTCTGTGGACATTTTCGTGCAGAGAAGGAAAAAGTAAAACAGGCACTGCTAAAATCACCCAGCAAAAAAAGCGTGTATAGTGGGAGAGAGAAGGGAGAATAAAGGCAGCAGCATCTTTAGCTCCCAGACATGCCCACCATCCTAGCGACATCTTCAGCCAATCTCCTCTCCTATGTTTTGTAAGACAGTGCCATGCTGTGGACACTCTGCTCCGTTGCTCTTGCACTCTGCAGTCTCTGCAGGTACAGTAGGCCTGTTTCCTGACCCACTTTCCTCACCAATCTCTATTTAGCTCTACGCTAGTGATGCTCCTGGCATGACAATCAGATACTGCAGCCTGCAGTGCAGTTCGTTACAACACATTCGCAAGCTCCTAGTAAATTCAGTGGAAAAGTACTGTATCAACGAAGGCTAATTAAACTGAAGTCATTTTCATAAACTTACGTCAAATGCAACGACAACAACAAAGTGTTCCAGAGATTTAAAAGATGGATTTTTATTTTAAATTTACTAAATCTGCTAAGCATAAAGTAAATCCAAAAGATCTTTTCTACTCAAGGGCTGCGAAAGGAAAAAGCTGTTAGAGCTAGTACCTTTTCTCTGGATTACCTAATCAATCTTATAACTTGTACCACTTAAAACCTGCCACAATTCCTCCCACTGTAACTTATTTCTCACTAGAGAAGGGCTTCACACCTTTATGTCCAGTGAAACTGTAAACTTAATCTCACTACAGCTATTAAAATCATCTGCTGACATGCACTAGAACCAAATTCCTCCCTCAGACACAGCCACCTGCAGTTAACTTCAGTTTTTACTTGCACATACACATGTGAGGGTAAAATTTGTTTTGGGACATTCCCCATTATACCAGACAGCTAGGACTGTTCTGGATCCAAGAAGTTAAGATCTAATATGTGGATATCTCTGACATCAAATAACTGGAGGCTGATCCTATTCCATCGATCTGCAAAAAAACCCAGTCATCTCCCTTCCTTTATAGGGAAATACTGTAACAAATGGCCATAACTTGGGCCTCAGTTAAACAAATCCAATTGCCAAGCCCATAGGTTATATGCTAGTAATTCACCATACTACAAATTTAGACTTCCTTCCTGGGCACTTAAGTTAACCGTAGAGTTCTGCAGTGAATATAGCCAATGCAGGTGCACCATATGCATGTGAAGTGTGTTGCTAATATTTTGCCTGTAGAATGCACTGAGATATGAAATATGTAAGGGTCTTACCAGCTCTCTCTTTGGCAAGACACTGTTTCTATTCAGTGGAATATTTTTGTATTTGCAAAACTCAGATCTTTATCAAAAAGAAGTTTTGAGAGTTATTCAGAATCATTACACCAAAACATTTTAAATTTCTTCCATTAAGATCAGAAACACTGAATTTGAAACATTCCAAAAGCAGCAAAAACTGTTGTTTAGCATTGACAATAAATAGAAGAAAAGCAGCAGCAGAAAATTAAGTATGGCAACATCAAATGCTTCATAAGAAACAGACACTTTGGGGCAACGAATGCCTTACAGGTGTGGATCATTTATAGAGGATATTACATAAGAGAGGGAGCATGAAAAACAATTATTCACAAAACAGTCCCAGGGTACACTGCAGACAACCACAAATTTGACCCTTTGCAGGAGTTTATTCATGTGCAATACGCCCAGTTTTGCTGGGTAGCAAGAACTATTACTAAAAAATTCTCATAGCTTGGCACATGTTGCACAAACTGACAGGTTTTTGCACTATCATAAATCACACTAATTTACTGAATCAACTAAAGATTCCCAAAAAACGGACCCCAAAGTACTTATGTAAAATCTCTGCAACAAGTAGTCTGATTATCCATTAAGCGGGGTGATACCAGCCAACAGCAAGAGAAAACAAAATTAAACATCCATCAGAATGTGCAATTCATCCAATTTTCATACCACAGGCACCTATAAATATATGAGTCATTATAATAATGTACAAGGTAATTATATTTCATCACTCATTACCTTGACCCAAGGAGGACCTCTCATCTTCAGATGGAAGATGCAATCCAGACTTGCATTTTTATGACTAAGAAACCCTGCAAGAAGCATAGCTTACATAAAGCAGCACCATTAGACTAGCAGCTGTGTAGACACAGAAGAAACTCAACATCGTAAATCTACTGTAGACTTTACCCACTAGAGGCCTACACCACCACCAAGCAGCCTACCTCTTAGACTAGAGTCCTCAGCCTTGGGCTAGATAACATACTCTTCACTCACACCAAGCATTTCGCATTTAAATCTGAGACAAGCAGACAGAATTCAAACAGGACTCTTCAGGAAGGGCAGAGTTAGGACAGCTGTTAGTGACAGATCTACTATAACTCACAGACACCTGGCAAAGAAGGTATTTAGAGGTACGTAGCTTCTTTGCTGCTACCTATGGACAAGCCTCAACAACAAAACTAGGCGATTATTTTGCTGCCTTGTTATTTATTAAAAAGATGATAGGATCACCCTCAGGGTAGTCCCAAGGCAAAAAGTCTGGCAAAGAAGAGATCCTCTTGACAGTTTTTCCCTTGGATTAAATTTTACACCTCATGTGATTTTAGCTTACTGAGTCATGGACCACAAAAACTAAACCTAGACCTTCACAAGTCATTTCTTTAACCTCACGTCTACACAATTCAAGTAGCAAATATGTACTGAGACCTGGGAGTTTAGGAAGAGCAAATGAATTACTATACTGGATCAGCCACTCCAGTGACAGGTGTTTCACAAGCATATAACAGAAGCCCTCACTAGACAGTTACACAATAACCCACAAAGTCTATTTTTTAGGGTCCATAAAAGTTTATATCTTTTCAAGAGACTACAGAGATTTTTGTTTGCTTTTTCTATGTGAACTTGGAAATTCTCAATATTAGCAGCCAAACATTCATTGAGCCCTGCTATGATGTATTTCCTTCTCAAAAGCATTTGTTACCATTGGGTTTGGTTTTGTTTTTAATCAAACAAAAGCTCTCTAGGAATCCAAGACTCCAGTCTGAATTGTTACTGCTTGAACATCTGTTAAAAAAAAAACTGGCTGTAAAAGTAGAACAGATTCTGGTTTACACAGAAAACTACAAAACTAATAGATACCTTGCAAATCAAGAAAGCACTTTAGGGGATATAATCTAAGATGCAATCATTAAATTGCTTCTTAAAACCCAGAGTATGGAGTCAGAGAAAAACCACAAAAAGAAACATTGGTTTCAATGGTTACTTTCAATGTTCCTGTGTGTAGCAGGCTGACTCTTGGTTGATTTGCGAATCTGCACATGCCCATGGGAGTAGGATCTCAGATCTTTTAGCGTCATGGCAGATTTCCAGTTCTTGGCAGGAGGATTGTTTTTCTCCATGAATCAGCAACTGTCCATCACACTACAATCTGTGAAGCAAAAAACCCACCTCATCAGCATAAACTATATGTATGTATGTGTGTATACGTCAGAGGGGCCTTTTTGGTCCCTATATATAGCCGACATGCAAGGATTGCCATTTGCACAGACAAGCACATACATACTCCTTAAAGCCAACCACACAACGAAATTACTCCTTTCACCTTCTGCAGTCATACAATGCTTTGATAATGCAGCACATTATTTGCATTGTAAGATTTTAAATGTTATGCTAAAGAACAAAAATATCAACCGATCCTATTTACTGCTTTCTCCCCATCAGCAG
>NW_010538240.1:0-62581 GCF_000687285.1 Phaethon lepturus | reverse complement strand
TCGTGTGTGACCGGCAGAACAACTGGCTGTTGCCCTGCTGCTAAAAAGCAAGCCACATTTGCATTTTGAGATAACACTTACCAGCAAATGCATTTTAAACACCCATCAGCACGGAAAACAAGAAGTAAATAAGTTACATTTGAAACAGCTTCCTGAAACATGCTCCAGAATTTTAACAGCTCTCTAATACACATAGCACTTCTAAACATGATAGCAAATGAGATGAATGCTGCCCTAGTAAAATGAACTGATTCTCAGAAATACTCTGACAAGCAAATAATGCAATATAGAAATGTATTACAGAAATGCATGTCCTAATAATTCCTCATTTTATTCATTCTGTGTCTATCTCTCTCCCTGATACACAAGAGATTGCAGTATTCTTATTGTACAGCATCACTGTGCTAATATTAAATAACAACAGATTCGCTGGCTCAAAAATTCCACTTTTTAAAGGAGGCAGGGGAACAATTGCTATCATCAGAAATTCGCTGTTAAAATTCAGGAATCAGTCCCCCCCCCCCCCCATTGATTCACAATGTAAACTGCTAAAAAAATTATAACCTGACCCACTGGATGAAGTAGCTCAGCAGAATGCCTGGCTCTTCATTGTTTTCCTGTTTGAATTAGATGTTCAGGGCATTGCAAAAATTTACCCATCTCTCTTTCCCAGAATCTAATCATAAAACCTACACCTCATGGATATAGATTCATTATTTGAGGCTACACATAAATTCACTCAATAAACTGGTTTTGTTTCTTGGAGCATTGATTTGCACATAGACTGAAGATCATTGAATACAGAATAGCCAAGTTGTCAAATTGCAGCAGTACTGTTGAAAGGGAAGCATTTTCTTTTTAAATGCAAAAACGTATTTTATTATTATTAGTTGCATAAGGGTGATCTATGTTTACACAGCTCAGAGCTGGATTTAAAACCAATTTTAACAGCCAACTGTTTCAAGTTGCATGTAAACAAACATACTGCATTTCTTCATTAGCTGGAATTTGCTGCAGTCTGTCAGCCATCTGTACTGTCTTGCATTCTGTTCTCTATTCAGAGCACCACTATCAAATGTTGGTGATATAGTATTGCTCTCTTTGGAGACATCATGACTACACTATAAATAGTTTAGAGACATAAAATACTATTTCTAACAGTTGTCTTAATATCTGCTTTCTCAGAATGCATTAAGTTCTTTTGTTTCTCATGCAATTTTGGTTTTCCATAGCTTTTTGTGGATACAAGGAGAAGAGATTTTATTTTACGCTCTCAGAAGTGCAGAGCAAAAACTGCAGCCCAAGCACAACTTTATTCAACTTCTTCACCCTCCAAATCCTGCATGCAGAAGCCAAACCCCCCAGCATAACCCTGCAAATATCTGCACTGCAGTCACAGGGGTGACTGCGTAGTGCAGAATAGCCGGGCTGTTGTTAAACCAACTAGTTTGGGTGCCAGTCCCGGATCAGGCCTGCTCAGAGGTGCAGACTGACCCACACTCCCCTGCCCACACACCAAGATCACACCACAGACAAACCCAGCCTGGAAACTTGTGCTGCGTTAGTGCAGCTCTATACTGGCGCTCAGGAGCCCTTGGTGCCTCGCAGAGCCCTGACTCCCCTCCAGCCAGCTCAAACACCCCAGCGCAAAAAGCCAGCACATCCCTCGCGATCACAGCACTCGCAGACATACCCCAGAGCAGCCTTACAGTCCCCTCGACTTTGCGTGCCAGACACCTTCCCGATGGCAGCGCTGACCTCTGTACCCAGGTCATTCTGGGGCTATCAGGGGTCTCCCAAAAGCCAGTGCTTGCACCGCCTGAGTCTCCCCCAGCCTGCAGCCAGACCCAGGGCTTTTTGGGCTGCTCTAAACTGCTCCAGCTCTCTCAAAGAATTCAAAAGGGACTGCAGCACAGCTGAGGATGTCACCCCGACAGTTTAGTTACCGATTTGAGCAGGGTGCACTAGTTTCAAACTTCAGAGGACAGGTGATAGCATCTTTAGAAGAAGAACACAGCTCAAAAATCCAAGTCCCTAATATTACAGAAAAGCATGTACTAATAAATAATAATAAAGGGCTTTTGTAGCTTGCCAACTCATCCTCTCTTTTAGGAAGTGAGGAGAACTGGTAGTGAGACAGGACAGCTCACGCACACCTTAAACTCCAATTTTCTTTCTTCTAGGGACAGCAGAGCACTAGAACGTTACTTGTACGATCAATACCGTTTGACAAGTGATGCAACACAAACCACAAAAGTTACTCGATATCCATGTTTGTTTTCCAAACCAAAAGCTGCCTATTCAAATATGCCTTTTTAGTTCACCCATTGGATGTGTTTATAACTTTGCAGGATGGACTTGATGCTCTGCCTCCAAGTTGGCTCCCAGACTTACATCATACTTCTGATTTCAGAACTGCAGTGATATAAGCCCGCCTTCCTGTAACAAAACAAATTTGCTGCCCTGCAGGAACAGACTTGTAGCAAGCATATTTGTGCAATACAACAAAGCTATCCATAATCAGGGGTGTCAGAATTCTGAACGCTGACTTTGGGTTTAAAATCACTTACCGAGAAGTGAAGGTGCCCTATTCTTAGGGCTTCATTTCAGTGTCATTTCTCAGTTTCTGGTTGAGGACAGTGTGGTGAAAGACTGTCTAATTTTATTACCCTGTCAGCCGTACATAAAAGTGAGCAGGACTCGCTAACAATCAAACCATAAGAGTGAAAGTTTGCCATCCAGTACTCTCTGATAAAAACAGATACTTAGCACACAACTCAGCAGAAAAGTTCTGCAGGTTTCTAAAGACATCCCACTGGGAAAGTTTGTGGGTTTTTTTATAGCCATAGCATCTAATAAAGCTGCCAGTGGAAAACTTCTCCTTTTCCCAGCTTGTGGCTCCTTTTCCAGAACAGCAGGAAAAATGCCTACACCCTTGTGTCCAGATAATTTTCAGCAAAATTTTGTGTGCATTAAATAACCCAAGCTGCAGGCATGAAAGCAAGCTGCCAGAGAGACTCCCAGCCACAGCATGCTCCTACAGAGCTGCAGTACTACTGTTACAACATGAGGAAAATTAACTCAGACATGCAGATATTTAGGGGGACGGGATACAAAAAGTTCTTTCAACAATTTTTTCCTCTTCTATATCTACACTTTTCAGTCAGTAGGTTCAAAGAAGGGCTGTGGGAATAAGAAAATACAGGTCTGTTCAGTTCTGTGACTGAAAGAATGAAAAAACGCAATACCATTGTCAAAATTTTCCAACTCTATTTTGGCACATCATATCTCAAAACCAGCCTGGTCTAAAAATCTCAATCATGTTTAACTCAAGAGCCCTTGACAACATCTAATGCACAGGCTATTTATCATAAACTGATGTGCTTATTTTTGGATTTCACTTTGGAACAGGAAAGAATGACTGTACCTTGGATATACTGCAGAGATATCCTCAGCTCACTGCAAAGTTCATTCAGCATTACAGAGAGATGTGCATACTTTGAACTCAATGTGAAATCAGGTCACGTTGGTAGTAGCCGCCAAGATTTACTGTTTCTACATGAATAATCATTGGTTTTAAAGCTTTTGACTAACTAGTGTGATTTCTAATGTACTTTTTACATGTTAAAAAAAAGTTAAACATTTTTTATGTTTCTCCCTTGCCCATCCCACAGTTCTTACACACACAACAATACTACTAACTGCATTAATCCTCTGAGCTCCAACAGCTACAGAGAATTTTAGAAAGTTTGCAAACCTGCAACAGACATCCTTTGTAGTGCTAGATTTTATGTATGAAAAGACAGCAATTTTGCACTCTCTCACTTGCCCCAAACTTGTATATTACTATTACACAGAAATTCAGATTAATAGGTATCATGGGGAATTATGGGTCCAACGGCAATCTGCATTCATAAAAGTCCTTTTACTCTGTCTTTGCCTCTTAACAATCTGAAACTTTTTCAAGCACTGCAAATAATCTTACTCCGCTGTGGTACCCTTTCACTGCCTTTAACTAAACTGATAAGGCACCTTTCCAGCTACATGTATAGGATGTATCACTTTAGTGCTTAGAGCTGTTTAGATTTCTAACTGGCTTCAGAGCACGCAACATCAGTAGTCACCGTATGTGCTGCCAGCACTGAATGAACCAGCAACTAGGACTTTCCACACCTGGTGGTAGTGCTGACCCTGCTATGTCACTCCTGGAAAGTCTTCAATAAAGCAGTCTCCCTAGTCAAAACAACAGGATGGTATCTTCACTAGCAGTGAGCCACCCACCTCAATACTTTGCCACTTGTTCTACACACACAGTCGCTAGTCCCTTCTTCTACCCACCCATGTTTCAACCAAAACACTACCGACTTTTTTTTTTTTAAGCCTTCTATATGCACTCAAAACATCAAAATCCTTCTCCTAAAGTTCTGCCACTGTTACAATACCTACAAACGGGGCAGGGAATCGGCAACACCACAGGCTTCATGTCAACTGTAAAACATGCTAAATGACAATGGTATTGTTTCCTTCCCGTGTCCTGCCTGCAAGAATCTTTATATACTTAGCCTGTAAAGACCCTAAGAAATAGTATTTTTGTTTGCATCTGTGCACTACCAAATCTAAGAAGATCCTATTATAGACCTCCCAAGCCAGTGGGAGAACACAAATAAAAGACAACTTATTTTGAATTGTTACAGACTGAACCCCCCCCCAAATGAGATTCTTCTGTTCAATAGCAATGATCTGTGTCATTTATCAGACTTGCGCTCCCTGGGCTTTATTTTGTAACCTTCCACAGCACTAATACTATCCCAGTCAGACTTTCATATCACCATTTGCAGAAGGTACCCAAGTGCCCCCCCAAAAGTGCTTTACCTGCCATGAAAAACTATTAAGTGCATTTTCATTCTTATCCTCTTCTGCAGGTGGAAACTACAAGGGAAGTAAATATCAGCTATAAAGCATACATTAAGCTTTGAAAAGCCAAGGCAGCTTGTAGCAAACGACTGGTGCTTTAGGTGATCTGTGGATACACAGCTCTTCAAACCCCAGTGATTTCATCATGCCAAAATGAGACCCACCAGCAACATGATTTAGAAGAACAGCAGCAGCATTGCTGCTCTTACAAAGAATGGAAAAGGTTCCTTGTACCTGTCTTGCAGATTTCAAAGAAAAGTAAAATCTTGGGCTATATGCTGTTTTTCCACAAAATTGATTGTGAGGCCTTTAACTTCAAACTAAGAGTCCAAGCATATGTAGGAAAGAAATAAATGAAAAACAATAGCCTTATTTCTAGCAGTTATTTGTGGAGCAAGCTGACTTAATATGTCAAGAGTGATTGAGGTGAAAAAATTAGCTTTCTGTTTAAAGGTTCACATATACTACTCTGAGAAAGAATAAAAATAAAGGGTACTTCTTCAGACAAGCAAAGATCCTTAAAAAGAACTGCAGATGGCATACATGATTCTAGATTACTAATACTGTAACTAAGAAGAAACACTCAAATAAAAGTGATTCTCACGAATCAGGACAGTCCTTCCCAAGAAACATTTTAATGATGACAAATTCACATCTGGGTCACCTGTAAACAACTCTGTCTCCTTTCAGTTTTCTGTTTACCCTTGCAGAAGAACACAACGTTGCAAACATCAGGGTTTTTTAAGTTTCTGAAGAGCAGAGGCTCTGTTTTTAGCGGACTGATTTCAATAGGATATCTGTCACACAGACTATGCATCTATTACTACTCAAAAGAAAACAGAGGACAGTGACAAGGGCATAGAATTAAAATTATTCTTATAAATTTAGAGAAAAGCTGTCGGCATAAACCAAGATGACTTAATTTTATATGACCAAAGAGCGATTAATGCTAGAGAATGGCACATAACTAGAGAAACAGCAGTACAAACCCTGAAAATCAAATTATCATTTTCAGCATCCAGATCAAAGGCTCTGATTTTCAGTGTATGGATAGTTAAGCTGCAGAGTAGCTTCTCAACACATTTTCTCCTTTATGAACTTTGCAGTATAAAGAAAATAAGAACAAAGACAAGAGGACAGCTAATTTTAGTACTTCTGGGCTAAAACAAAATAACAACAAAGAACCATTGAACCATGAAGCAGTTTTTTCCAAGTTGCTATTTCAGTTACAGCCTTCCTCTCTGCAAGCCAGTACTGGAAAGAAGATACCAGTTTCTACCCTATCACAGTAATACAAGCACCTTATTTTATCCAGAGGAGCACATTGAGAGTGCTGAACTGCTTACATAATGCTTCTATACATTTTGTTGCACCCAAAATGTGTATTATAGCTGACAGGAAAAAAGAGCATGATTTTTTCAATTTCCTTCTTTCTCATTGGTTGCCTTCCTAGTAAGAAGTATCACTTCTGCAAACTGAACTTGATTTGAGGCTTACCCAGTGCATTTTAACAAATAACCTGAAAACTCATCCCTCTGACAGCTTGTTATATTACAGCACTGGACTGAAGCTTCGTAATTCTGAATTTTGAGCATGTGTGGAAACAGTTTTGAAGATAGAAACAAGATCTTAGGATCACAGGACAATTCAGGTTCGATGGGACCTCAGAAGGTTTCTAGTCCAACCTCATGCTCACAGCCAAGTCAGCTATGAGATCTGACCACAATGCTTGGGCTTTATGCAGATGAGTCTTTTTCATCCTGTAAGAATGGAAATGGTACAAACTCCCTGGACAGCCTGTTCCACTGCTTGATTGTTGTCATGGTGAAAAAGGTTTTCCTTACAATAAGTCTGAACCTCACGTTTTAATTTGTGTCCTTTGTTTCTCATCCTCCTGCCCAACTCCATCTTATTGATGAACCTCCTTGTAGGTACTGGCAGGCTGCTACTATGTGCCCTTGAAACCTTCCTGTCTCCATGCTGAATAAGCCCAGTAAGATCTTAATTGTGAGATTTTAATCTATCAGTTTCAGCTAACAGTAAACAAGGTACCGAGACAGTTATTTCCTCAAAAAAAAACCCCAAACTTTCAGCTCTTAAAACAAATACCTGGTCTTCAAAGAAACTGTAATCACCTCGTGTGAGTGGACTTTTGAACTCTGATCTTTCTGAGGTAAGTTCCCTTTTCTAGAAGTATTTCCTCAGAACAACCCATCTCATGTTTCCAACATTATCAATACTACTCAATGGCAGAACAAGTCTCCTACAATTTAAGGATGAATGGGTTGGGTTTGGTCACGGTTTCAAAATAATGCCAATTCAGAACAGAGGGCAAACATGGAAGTTTCTCTCCTGAATGGTAAATTACTTTAATAAATTTGAGCAACCAGACAGAAAGCTAGAACAGAGAATGCCATGCTGCCTTCATACACAGCAGCTATAGCAATATTAAAATATACTGGGTTAGGTTCATAATATTGCTGTTAAAGTTTGCTCTTCTCCAAGGAGCTATGTGCTATTACTCTGAAAGCTTTCACTAGAATAAATTACGCTTTCCAAGCGTTAGACACATTAACATGACATAGATCATGGGAAATTCAAACTTCAAATACTTACTGAATCCAATAGATCAGAGACCAAATCAGTATTAGAACGAAGAAGAGAGTTACATTAACTAAAATAAAGCTCTCTGAAATGATTAAGTAATTTTTTCAGTCACTATGATAACAGATATTCCTGTGGTTTAGAGATCAGTGAAAGAGTCATTTAGACACAATTTCACTTTTAGTCATTAACTGGAACACATAACCTTCTGGCCCAATTCCAAAAGATTTCTCAAATCCACTGCAAAAAAAATGCATCTCAGCCTGAGCAGCCACTAATAACTTAACATGAATTGTAAGCTGCAACAAGACACACACACCAATATGGCAGCACATTATAAAACAGTCTTTTTTTTTTTTTTTTTTTTTTTTTTGTGCTCTCCGGACTTGACAACAAACACTTACTTCTCTCACCATTTCATCGACCACATTATTAGCCAATTCATTCACTTGTCCCTAAGAGACAAAGCCAATATGCTTATTCTTGCTCATAAGTAAATGTCTGATTCCTTAAAGATATTTGCACTGAGCTAAAATCTGTTACACTTAATCATCTTCAGCTTTACTTTACTTCTCAAATCGATAGGCCTAATCAAGCATACTCTGCATAGATGAATGTAAAACTGGATGTTTGTCAAATGACAAATAGAATAGCATTACCCAAAACTATTTTAGAAACTCAGTTGAAGCTACAACAGTATTGTGAAGCTAGCTTAAAAACAAGATTTTTTTTTTTTAATAGACAACATAGGGCTACAATCTTGCTATTTCACTTTAGTATTAAAACCTGAAGCTTCAGGTTTTCAATTTTTTTAAAAAACAAGGTTTCAAGATATATTTAAAGAAAAAAAAATTATCACAAGACTTTCAAGAAAAGCTTGCCTTAATACACATATTCAGCCTCTCATAGATGACCACTATCATCACTGCCTTAAATGAATCTCGGATATATATCTTTTATATTATTAGTTTATGACAGTCACCACCAGCTGAGCAATCATATGGCTTTACAACACAGTGGACAACTCCACTGGATATTGTAGAGCTCTACTGACATAAGTATGCCTCTTTACATCAACAGTGAACTTGACCCAGAAACTCCTGATGCATTTCAGGTCTCCAGTGAAGAGTACTACAGAGCTGTGTCGCCTGCAAACAACTATCAAAGGATTCTATACAGGAGATTTACCATGAAGAGTTATACTATATATAGGAATGCTTACTGGTTTTTCCTTTATCTCTTTTAATCTTCTCTGTCCATCCTATGTATTGCTGCCTGCTTCTATTTAACCACATGCATTTTACCCCTCTTTCTTTTGTCAGCTGTTTTCTCAAGATACCCTTTGAATTATGCTGCTGTTCCAGAACAGCTCACCTACAAAGATCATTTGAACACCCTGCCCACCGCACTGCAGTGTGACTCAGGGTAGAAGGCAGGTGCATAATGCTTTCCGATTTTAGTGTGGCAATGAGACCAGAGCAGCAGTATTGTATTGGGTCTGGCTGAGACAGAGTTAATTTTCCCCATAGCAGCCCTCAGTGCTGTGCTTTGTATCACTAGCTAGAAAGGTGTTGGTAACACACCAGTGTTTTGGCTACCACTGAGCAGTTCTCCCACAGCATCAAGACTGTCTCTCCAACATTCTCCACACCCGCTCCCAGTAGTCTGGGGTGAGCAAAATTTTGGCACGGGACGCAGTGAGGACAGCTGACCCCAACTGTCCAAAGGGATATTCCATACCATATGACATCAGCTCAGCAATAAAAGCTAAGAAAATGAAGGGGGGGGGGGGATTAGTTTTTTCAATGTTTGTCTTCTGGAGCAACCGCTTGCATACTTAAGCCCTGCTTCTTAGCAAGTGGCTGAATATCACCTGCTGATGGGAAGTAGAGAATAAGTCTTTTGTTTTCTTTTGCTTCAGCACACGGCCTTTGCTTTTTGCTTATTAAACTGCCTTTATCTTGACCCACATCTTTGGTTATTTTTCGTCCATCCTAATTTCTCCTGCTCTGTCCTGCTGAGGAGGGGAGTGATAGAACACTTGGTGGTACCTTGCATTCAGCCAAGGTCAACCCACCACAAGTATGAACATTGGGTTCTTTGCAACTTCTAGATGGGAAGAGGCAATTGGGCTTACTGCAGACTTGGCTAACAAAATAATTTTGTATAGTCATCTAAAACCACCGGTGCATCCCTTCTGCTCTCCCAGGTTGATGCAGTTTGCCTTGTGATGACTGGCAACATGCTGGTCTTCAATTCTTCACACATCTCCATGAAGTAATGCCAGGTTTGTAGTGCCTTACAAAACCAGAAAGACAGGAGAGAAACATTTGGGGATTTTTCTGCATGTAGCACAGCTTATGCTTTGAGAAAGAATGCAACTATTGACCATTAAGTCTTTTATTAATTTCAGCAACTCTGGGAGCAGAATCTGCCTGGGGGGATTGGAGGATAATGGGCTGCTACATTGCCAGAGGAAGGAAAAGATTATTTAAAGACCAAGCAGGTCTGCTCTAAAACTCAGCTGAGAAGTTTGACACCAGTCCAGGGGAAATAAAGTGCTACTGCATCTCACCTTGAGGTATTGCCTTTAGCTGAAAAAAAGATGAATAAAAAGCCATGCCTTCAGGTTTCTGCACTACAGAAGTTTCTTCTCTCCAAAAGCAGGAAGGTGTATAGTATATAGAAAAAAGTGTCCTTGAGACAGTGACCGGCAGGCCTAAATGCTATCCCCCCAAAGGGCCAAACAGACTGTAGACCTTAAAGAATTTTCAAATGCCAAGGACACCTGCTTATAGCTACTTGAACACTCCTTTTCCCAAAGTTTGGAGAAAGCCTTTTCTCTGGGAAATAATGCATGGAAGTATCCAAAGTTCATGGCCAAACACACATCTTAAAAAAAAGGTAACAAAGCTGTCTCTGCAGACCATCTTTCACAGGTGCAGGTCCAGCACTATGACAAATGCGAACAGCGCGACAGGCTTGTTTAGGTGTGCAGTGCTGCCTTCCCAGCAGCCACACCAGATGGTTCTCAGTAGGTCTGCGCAAGAACAAGTCTTTTGGGCAAGAGAGCAAGAGAAAGAAACAGGGGAAAAAACACAGAAGCAAAATATCTCACGAGGAAGCTTCAGCTAAGGCTTGTGTAAAGATTATAGTCCCACACAAGAGATCTCTGTCAAATAAATTATGAGTCAAAGCAAATTACCTGAACTGTTGGGAGGTGCAACTCAGAAAAATGTAACAACCACGGGTTTTCTAATACCAGTTCTCTAAAACTAAAGCATTCCTCTTCGATTATACCTATGTATATCTAAATTACATGTAACAACATGCACAACATCTGTATTTTTACTACTTCTGACATCTCTGTCCTACCATGAATTTAATTAAAAATTACTAAGTGAATGACATTAAAATAGCCTCATTGAAGAGCAAATCGAGAATCATAGATTCATTTTTGTTAGCTCAAACATAAAACTAATTTAGCATCACCATTTCAAGTGTTTTAATATTTTTGATTCATTTTCTCTCTGAATATCAGCCAACATACAGTATTGAATACAAAAGAAAATAAGAAAGGCAGATGGAATCCAAGCATGAGTATTATTTGGTATATTACACATTTCTCTCAATAAATGTATAAGCATACAGTACGAGTGCATCACAATGAATCACATTTATCTAACACGAATAAAAGGATTTCAGAATTTGGTCCTGATTTTTCAAACTATCAAAATTGAGTGCTTAGCCTAGTAATAACAAAAGAAGGGAACGCAAAACATTTCTCTTTCATTCACAGAACTCAAAGAGAAAGCACATGCAGTCTCACCAAACGGGAAGAGATGTTTCTGAAGCATGTTACCTGTTGCCAAAAAGATAGTAAGCAGCAGCATAATTTGAAATCTCTGTTAGTAACACAGGTATCTAAAAGAAGCCGTCGGCAAGTAGCATTCTAAAGGGGATAGTACAGGCAAAAAAAGGTTGAAAGAGCAACCTGGAATGTATATTTAATTTCAGCAGTGGTACATCAGTAGTCCCTCACATACTTAGAATTACTAAATTTTAAGTCCTCAGATAAGATGACTTTATTAGAATTCTCTCCGGCATGGCATGCTGAGCGTGCACTCAACACCAGTGAATGAACGCTCTTTTTTCACTGGCTTTCTGCCAATCCCACTGCAAACAGAGGCCTCACACACAAAACCAGTCATCCTTGAAGACCCTGAATACTGTCAGTCTTAGTGCACTCCTACCTCATTTGGCCACAAGACACTGTAGATGTCTCCATGTACCATGCAGAAAAGCAAACCAGGATACTATACTGTCCTCATTTGTTGAAGAGGTGGGAGTGGGACACATTATCTCTCAAACATTAAGGACATTAAATTCACATCGTATTTCATATTTCTGAACAGCTTCTCAGCTAAGCTAAAACAATTGTATCTTAAGATGATTAAGATGATAAATAGCATTCACTGTAATTCACAAATACCATCTTAATCTTTTCAAGTAAAAAGACATAAGCATTTTGCTTTTCATGCCCCTCCAAGCAGTCTGTATTTCAGACTTGCTGTGGCAAGGAAAACCAGAGAGAGCAAATTAATCCTGTAAGACTTAATGTAAATTTTTACCAAAAGAGAGCTTTCTATTACTCTATTCCAAGTATTCTCTCATTTTTTGAAGCTGCAAATCTCAACATTATGTTCTGTTTAGGATATTTCTGTCTAACATCTAAACTGAACACAACAAAACTCCATGGAAAGTTTTATACCTGACAATGTAATGCATTTCGGGTGTTGGACTAGATGACCTTTAAAGGTCCCTTCCAACCCAAAGATTGTATGATTCTATGATTTTTCTTAGACTCAGTTCTGTGTAATGGACGTCCCAGATACAAATACTGAGTAGAATCAGCAGTATGAAAGAGGAAGATATGCAATGAAACTTTAAAAGTGACTGCAATCACAAATTTCCATTTTCTCATTTATTTAAGGTTACTTCTATTTCCACATGATATAACAACCATGAAATAATATTTTGTATTCTTTTAAAACAGAATTAAGAATCAAACCACAACAGGTGCCATGAAACAGCAGAAGGGAATTTTTGTTTTCTGAAGACTGATGACATCCCCTCCCACCACAACCTGTGACTTGCATTCCCAATGAAATCATTAGATTCACTGTGAAGCAAAAATAAAATATATATATATCAATCTGTGTGTTCTTAAGAAACTGGCATGCAGTTTCAAAGTAATCCTTTCAAACATGAAAAATCTAAATTTTCCAAAAGACAAGTTGACACCTAGCTAGCTCAAGATAAGATCACTGATAATAAGACTTTTGCTCTCAAATACCCATATCAGTGTTGGAAATAAGAATTGTTTTAATAAATGTTCTCCCTGTCCAACAATCCACTCAAGAACATGAAACAAAGGGTAGGATTAAACAAAGGCTTTGGACCTGAATCAGTTCTTCATGCTAATATTCAAGACAGACCACTTAAGGTGAAAAGATTGCCTTTTGCCATTTTCTCTAAATATAAGATGTTGAGAAACAGATTTGCCTCACAAATCCACAGCAGAATCCCTTAAATATCATGTACTTTATTAAGCAAGGTGGTGTCAGAGCAACCAACAATACAGCACATGAAGCCTATGTATTTGACCAAGCTGCCAGCAGCCAACATGGGAAGCTACTGTAATGCTTTCCAGACTTCAATTCAGAAACACTTCTACCACCTTGACCTTTGCGCAGGTCCCAAAGCACTTTCCCTAGCTATGGCTGTCTGCTAAACTGCAAATTGGACTAGATTTTGCAGAGCTTATACATTTATATATATGACCACTGCAGAAGATGAAGAATCAAGATGATACCTCTGCTCTCCAGCAAACACATTCATCTCACTTGTGTTTCTCATCTGCTGAATTTTCAAGGCATTCTGATAGCATGAAAGCAGCTATAAACATTGCTCACCAGCCTGATGGTGAGTTGAACTTACAACACCAGGTACAACAGCTGAGCCCAAACTATTATTTTCTCCCCGAGGGGAGGACTAATGGCAGGACTTATAGGCTCACATATTGCCACAAGCATTGCTTGATTTCAGCAGGCTTGTATGCAGCCAGGGGAAAAACTTCTGCTCACACGTCATTGCAGCAGCCTCAGTGATCAAATCCACTGAGCAAACTGGAAAGACTTCAGTGACAGGCACTGGAGGAGAAGAGACACCTTTCTATATTGTTTTCATGGTAAGGAAGAAATACATTTAAACCAAGAACTTGAAACATCCACAACAATTAAAAACCTTATAAACCTTTCTGTATGACTTCCTGTTCTTATTTCCTCACAAAATTCTGAAAAATTCTTGTAACTGGCTCCCAAAAGTCAAAAAGTTTTTTTGATAATTGAAGCCAATTATTGTCTAAATTTTTATAAATACACAGATATTTGCTCTAAAAGTGGGTGCTCCTTTTTTAATTTTAACTGCATTACCACAGTGAGTAATGCATCTTGAGGAAAATCAGGATGCCTTCATCTTTTCTTTGTAGTGTTTAAATCCCAAAAAGGGAGCAGCAGCACATCAAGAAGCCAAGGGAAAAAAAAAATAATTAATTCACTGTTTTCTATTTCTGGAATTTACTTTTGTGCATTTAAGTAATGAAGTCCTTTCCCAAAAATTACCAAAGAAAAAGTTTTCCTTCATCCAGACGTTTTAAAATAAATAAGTAAATAAATGAGAAATCAAAATAAGGGACCAAACAGAGAAAGTATGAGAAGGGAATGAGATTCAAGAATTAAAAATATATCCTATGCTTGCATATGTACAGAGAGCAAAGAACTTATAAACGTACACCTTTGCATATGCAAAAGCAATAAAGGAACTGCATAATTATATATACCTGCAATGTATTTTGTCATAGTACTTAATCAAATGCTAGAGATCATAATATCTCTGTCTGGATTAAAGTGGCTGAAATCAGTTAGATGAAGTTTGTTGGATGGCTTTCATCCATTCCCCCCCATAATCTTGTGAGGTACAGCAGAGCCTGGCTTTTTCTTTTTCTTTCTACAGAAACAAACCAAGGTTTCTTATTTTCAAGGCTTTGAATGAGTTCACCCTTTCAAAGTGTGAAATCAACTAACAGCAGAGGCTGCAGGTAAGCCTTGGCAACTTAGAAAAGCTGGACAGAAGGGATTTCCACTGAAGCAATTACTGGTAGGAAAACTAGCTATTTAATGCTTGTTAATTTAACACTTAAGAGCACAAACATTATGCCAAACCATGTTCTGGAAAAACAAACACATCATAAGAACCCCTTACTGGCTCCTTCAGCACTTGTTACCAAGGAAGGGATTGTTTACATTAGTTCTACACCTGGGCAGAAGAATGGGAAAATGGGACCTGAAGTGGCAAAATGTAGGAGGTGGCACTTTTGGAACCATAGCTCTAAGGAACTATCAATTTTTTTTTTCTCCCCGATAACAAAATACAAAAATTTCTTTATAAGGTTTTTATTTGCTTTTTCTATGATTAAAAAAAAAACCAAACAAACTTGCAAAGCTTCAACAGGAGCATAGGTCTTAGCAATCTTTGCTGGTATCTGATTACATGCAATATCTACTGCATTTATAGATACCTCAGCAATCAACTGCTGGGAGACTAATAAACCCTTAGGCGGGTTTATTAGTCAGGAGTCAGTTTAGCACTTTTGTCCTCACAGGATCAGATGCATCATTTTTACTTTTTCTTCTCCTTCATTCTCCTCCTTCCACAAAGAAGTTCTGTTAGTTGAACCCTGGGGCTGGGGCAAATGCACAGACTGTATTAGACCATATAAAGACACACAAAGCTGAGAGGCAGCTTCTGCCTTCGATAGCTTCAGTTTAAATTAGAGGCAAGGCAGCCAACAGGCAAAGGAGATGAGCCACCAGGTGGGAGGACAAACAGGTACCTGTCATTTGCAGGTTACCCAGTAAACCAGTCTTCGAAACTTCCTGCATGCCATGGCATAGCAACAGTTTTAAGCATCACAGGAGAAATAAGAGTTTCTCTCTTTTCTGACTCTTTCCTTAAACAATAGCTTTACAATAACTTACAACATAATCACAAAGGCCAGAAAGACTGGCAGGGCTCGCAGCTTAAATGACTCATTGGTAAGCGAAAGCTGGAAACATCAAACAGATGAAAACAAACACCATCACTGGTGTAAAAGTACAAGCATCGCCCCAGTTCAAACCAAATCCAAAATCCTTAAATTAAAAGCAGGGAGAAGCAGTCTCTGTGCTGGCCCGAACAGCACTGCCTCAGTGAGTTTACGGCCCCACAGTGACAAATGAGTTTGAAAGGACCAAGGGAACAACTCAATAAACAGAGCTGGAACACTAAGATCTCTCCCATCTCATTCATCTGTAGTACATTACCCAGTAGCCCAGCGTATTTTCCAGCTACATAATGCCTACTACCTATTAAGGGGTATCTTTTCAGAAGTAATACTCTTCTTAAGAAAAGAAGAAAGAAAAACAACTAAGAACTAATTAAGTCATTTCTACTAATACAAAAAAGTAAACAATTAAGGAGAGTGTCCCATCAAATTTCTAGGAGGGTAACTTAAATAATATATTTCTCCTTTTTTTTCTTCTTTAAGATTCCACTGTTACTGAACCTGCCTATAAAATTCATCAACACAGCAGAAAAAGGAAACATAAGTAGCATTTACACCAGAAGTTTCTTGACCTAAAGTTCTGGAGTCAAACAGGTAAAAAGGAATTAATTGAACCCCAAATCATAATTTTTGCATTATTTTTCTGTGCGTAAAAGGAGGTATAGATAAGATTTCTTTGCAGAGAACGCTGTAAATTGATAGCTTTGTTCCAGTTCACTACAGTTTCTTATTGATTTTCTCTCGTTTTAGCCTGCATTGATTTGTTAATCCCTTCTCTGTAACAGTTCTAATGACAAATTGAGAATGAAAAACTGCATGCTTTAGGGCCTTTTCCACCAACCTCTTGCTTCAAACCATATTTTCACTTGGATTTGGAACATGTCCATGCACATACCCCAGCTTAGACCTGACTCACCTCAAACTAGGATGGATACTTTTTACATTGAAACCTTTCTGTTAGACTCTTCATGGATGAACAAGGCAAGTGAAACAACATCAGTGAGGCAGAACTGGATTTCTGCACCAGCAGTTGTCACCTTCCAAGGTTGCTGCTCACAGCGACTTTGTCTTAACACCAAGTACATGTTTTAAGCAATTTTGCAGCACTCCCCATAGTTGACTAGCAAGCATTAACTGCATCACGCACGTGAATGGCACCATGAATGTTCATGGCATTCATCAGTGTGAAGAAATACTTCAGAGGAGCAATGAGCTGGATCACAAGTTGTCTCTGAGCTCAGAGTGGGTCGCAGTCATGGTGTACTGTTATTAGAACAATCCATGCAGCAGGATGGGACCCAGTCAGTATTTTTAATTTAAGGAATACGGTATGAGCATATGCAGGTCACAGAGTTACAAATAAGATAACACAGATTAGTCATTTTGCTTCTAATTAGCTCATTAAATACAGCTGCCCATTTGGTCTCATTGTTAGGGCTGCACTACTGACAGGTCATGCATGTGAGCACAAGCCATGGCTACTGCCACAAGTAGTTTCAGTCTCTTTCCATTTCCCCGCTACTTTCGGAGATCTCCCAGTGAGGTATTATTTGGAATTCTAACTGCAATACACTATCAAATGGAAAACTAATTTATGCATTATGAAAATTAAGGCTTTGCCCACACTCACATTTATAATACCTCAGTCATCACATGCTGGGTGGGTCTCCAAATCCTGACTTCATCCCATGTCAGTCCTCTCCTGCTTCACCCAAACTGTAGGCAAATCACCACTTCATGGTCTCCCATACAAATTACAAAGCAGCCTGACCCCTGGCTGCCACCTCAGTGTTACAGTAAACCCCAGCAGAGCAATTTTGGTAATTTTAAACCAACCCTCACCTGCAAAAGTAATAACTGGAAAACCTCTAGTTTGTACTCACACAGCATATGCTCTCTGGCATGCAAAGGCAGTGCGGGAGTTTTCCTTTGCCGTTTGCTTGGTGTGAATTTAATTTCCCATCTCCCTTTCTGCAATGCCAGCTGCAGAGAAATTGGTATGGGTGACAGGAAGCACTCCATCCTGTCACCTAGTGTTAAGTAGCTGAGCTCCACTTCACAGAATTATGATGAAATTGCAGCTAGGTTACAGTTTTCATGGAGCAGACTAATATTTCCAGAGTGACCTCTGTTGCCTAACATACCAGTATTCCTAACTTCCAGGAATTACTTTGGTATGAGTATTAAAAGTCTCTCTACCCAGGCCATAAGATATTCTTTACGAACTACAGTCATGTTTAATAGGATAAGAAAAGAACTAAATAAATGAGGATGGCTACCTAGCCAAAAAGTTGCATTTGAATTTTAGCAGTTTGTTACTGCTCTCAATTTCCTGCTAGGAGAATGACAGGGAAAACCAGCTGACCTAAGAAGTAAATCCCATTTCCTTATTCCCTGTGATATAACTGTTAACTCCTCTCAATCTTCTTGCCGTGTTGCCAAGATGAGTGTTGTTCTCCTGCACAGGGCATGCAGATCACACAAACACACCTAATCTAACACAGACTTCCTGTATTTTGTATGCAGACTGCATTTTCATTCTTCTGATACATCTTGTTTGGGCTTTTTTCCCTAATGATAATTTCAACAATTTGGTCTCTGTTTTCATCCTTAATTGCAACTTCTCATTTGCACAGTGAGTTGTACTCAGAACGCACTTGTCCATGGCCTTTATTTTCCTTTATTGTCACTTAAAATGAATTGATAAACCAAGATCTTGATTCCCACTCTTGCAAGAATATTAAAAGGGACCATATCTATATTACCATTTTTATCATTGCATCTCTAAAATCGCATAATAAAACCAACCTACACCAATCAAGGTAAATTCAACAATGCCATCTCTCAAAGGACATAAATCAAGACCAAATTGTAAAAGACACCAATGCATGACATACACAAAAAACCCCCACCAAAACAAAACACTGCACTACTTGCTTACCAAGTGGGAAACTCCACATCACTTCAACTTCAGAATAATTTAATTACTCAGTCCAGAAGGACCTCACAAACCCCTCAGTAAAAGGTGAGCTGGCCTTTACCTCTTCTTCTATGGGGGTCTCTCCTCATGAAGAATCACTAGATGGACAGATCTAACAGCATTAAATAAGCATCCAGGGAAAGCAACACACACTAACTGAAATAGTAATCTGACCTGTCTGGAGCATGCAGGTATCAACTAACTTTCCCTTCTAGTGATACCACAGGAGAGAAAATTTAACGAGTAAAGGGCTGGAGTGGAAAACATAGCACCTGTGTTCCCTTCTCAGCTTTCCAGCTGACTTGCTGTTGCACCTGAAGTCATGTCATTTCTCTATTCCCACTCCCATCTGCTGCTTGTTTTCATTATTAACTACAAGTATTGCAGAGTGAGAACCACCTTTTACTATTAATTTTTCCAGGGCCCACATCTGTTTCTGTGGCCAGTTAAGAGTTTTGAGGCAAGCTGGCAAATCAAAGAGCAAGGAACAGAGTTCACTAAAACTTTGTTTTTCACAACACTGCTTTTATTGAACTATATCCTTGGATCATATAAATGTTATTGAGCTTGGAAAATTAGAGATGCTTTTCTGCATTCACCTCCTTCCCTAACACCCAAAGTGGGTTTTTTTAAGCAGCTTATTGGATCAGTTACTACACATATGTTCTCAAACTCTCAGCAGTAAAATCTGGTTTAGGAAAGTTCAATTTGTTGTTTCTCTCCCACAAAAATATAAACCTCTTGTTTTGACCATTCAAAATAAAGAACATAGCCGCAAAGATTTACAGTACCCAGTCACACAACTAAGTATACAAAAGCCATGCACACAGCGCAGAGATGACGTATATGTAACAATATCAGGTTGTTTCTTTTAATGCTCATTACAGTCTCAACTACAGCTCTACTTACAAAGAGGCCACTAACAATTTTCCCTGAGAAGTCAAAAAATAAAAAAAAAAAGTTGTCATTTTTTGTAAACCAAAAGGTTCCATTTTCAATATTATTGTGTCTATATGTTAAGGTAATAATGACGCTTATATATTAACCTATCAGTCATATAATAATCAACCAATTAATTATCATCATAACAGATGTCAGAATTGTCATGTAGGTAGATGCTTAATATTTTGCAGCATGAATAGGAAAAAAGGGGAAAAAACCAAGAATATACTAAAAACAAGGCTATCTTTAAAATACTTAAACAAAAATGACACATTGCTGCAGCTACCACTGAAAAGAGTGGCAATAAATTTTGACTGCAAAGGGCCGTGAGAATGTGTGTATTCATGATGACATTCCCTGAAGAAAGGAACTATATGGAGATCCAAACCAATCTGTATTGTGCAGGATGAACACACACACACCAGGATGAACATACACGCTGGAATTACAGACTACAGTAGGATCAGGATAAACACAGCAGGTACAGGTTGCCACAAGTCCATTGGTTATTTTCATTCCCTGACACAACTGGCCCCTACATCCACCATCAAGATTTAAGTTGGGTGATGGTAAAACTGCAGAGGGAATGAAGACCAAGAAAACACACACTCAAAAGTGACAGTGTGACATAGAAATTTTTAAAAATTTAACTGAAATTTCAGATCTCCCTCCCCAGAAAACTAATCTAGCACAGCTTGCTTTAATTAGAGAAAGGATATGATGAAAACACAGCTCCACCTGAACCGTGCTGCGTATCCGAAACAACTGTAGCCCTTCCTTCCATCCAGTTTTGCAAGAAACATTCAGCACTGCACAATGACTTCTCACTTGTTTATTGCTGTAGCAAATGTTTGCTGCAATGTGAATGACATGCTGAACATACCACAAACAGTAAAACAATAGCTATTAAAACCAAAAATATCAAACGGACTGGAAAAGCATTTTGACAAGGAGGAAACATTAAACCAGGCCTTTGTATCATTTGCTAAATACAGAGGCTCATCATATTTCAGGCCATTTGTATTTAATTGTCCTTTCATCTGAAAAGCGGTGGATATGAATGCACATCAGGCAAGCAGATGAGTCAGATGTTCTGAAGAGGTCCAATCAAGGACGCCCCACAACACAAGAGCACCGCATGCATAATGTCTCGCACAACTGACTTCAGCTACAGCCTGAACATTCTTTTCAGTGCCTTCTCCTATTCCATGGTGGTTATGCACCAAAACACTGAGAAGAAAATAATAAATAGACCTGCAGTCACATAATTCAAAAAGTTTAAACACACGTGACTCCAAGAACCTGATGTCCACAACACTCTTTTAAAGCTGCCAGGAAGACAGCCTCAGATTAGTAGATAATTATCTAAAACTCAGGCTTTTGTTCCTCCATTGTCTTAGTTGAAAGAAAAGAAGTGCTCCTATTTCTCAAGGTCAATGCTTCCAAAGGAGTTTGACAAATGAAGTCAAACTCACGGTGGAATAAGTCACTCACAATACTTCAAAAATCAGGTTTTGGAGTGGAAGACAGACACAGACATTATATCAATTTCAGCACAAAGGAAGGAGAATCCCTGGTCTTTGGTGGAGAAAGCAGGTAAGCCATGGGCATGGAGACAAGGAGCAGCACAGGAGGTTAAATCTACTGCGCTGTCCTTGAGGTAAACTAGTGTGCCTTTTATATGGTGCTGTAATCCTTAAATTAGTTTCTCTATTTTGGTTTTAACAATACTAACTGAAGTGCAGAGGCAATCAGCAGACCGCAACTTTGCCAAAAATTCAGCCAAATCATTAAAAGTGATTTATAAAAACAGACTGTGGATAAAAATCATTAGTTATAATCCTCAACCGTTAAACTGGCTCTCTGCATTAAACATGCAAATTAGAATTGTTAATTCAAGGTAAACATGGAAAAGAACTTATCTTCTCTGTATTCCTTTTAATTCAGCTTTCAAATCAAACCTCATCTCCATATGACAACAAATGGAAAAAGGGATAGCTCATGTGTAAACGAAATCAGCTCACACTCTACATAGCCTACATATTGTAATTTAACACATTTTTAAGTATAAATTCTAGCTCTGGCATTATTTTGTAATCTTAAAGTGAAGCAATTTAGGGTCTTATTATCTGCTTTTTCCTTTTCTCATCAACACAGCTCCTCTCAGGGTACAAATGATGCTAGCTCTTGATCACGCTCTTCTTAAATCATCTTCATGCTGTTAGCTCTGCAAAAAATGATGCCTGCTCCAGAACACTGCCATTGCTAATCACTCAAATCAAGTCTCTCATAGGTCTATAAGGAGGAACAGCGCTGAGGGCAGCAGAATGAAGATGAGATTGTTTTTCTCTTCCTTTTCAAGGAATACATGTGAATGCATCCCTTTCCTTCACCTTCATGGATCACTCATCGTGCCAAGCATGAGTTTCCCTGTGCAAAAGCTATGGCTGCCTTGGCTTTGTATTGTACAAGAAACAACAGAACTACATACTTGAGGCCTTGCCCAAAGCACAAATAAAAACAGAGTGAAACAGATTCAACAATAGTGTTCTCTATAAATATCTAGTGACAAAAGCAGGGACACTCATCTCAAAACGAGTAAGAAAGCTGTTTGAGACTCAGTGGAGTCAACACTGGCTAAACAAATTATTCATTACTGCAGCATCCTGGGCTCTGAAGATCCACTTCACATCTGTGAACACACACATTCACAGAACACTAATGATAGGAAAGGGCAGAAGCTGACTCTTCTAACCAAAGTCTAACCATGAGAGACTACCAATGTATGTACTGTACCTCCATGAGAGGTGGAGGTACAGTACATACATTGCAGCTGAAGCTGTCAACCTGTACTTATCCCTTGCATTTTGACTGCCAGCTACCCAACAGGGAGATGCATACCTTTTGACTGGTTATCTGCCCAGATGGGACCTGCACATTGCCTGCCAACAGGCCAATTGCTACATGCTGCCTCTCAACCACTAAAAAGCCAAGAAAATGGTTTGTAGGCACTACAGGTTGCATGTTGTGTAAGACTACAGCAAACAACTTCAAGTAAAGTTTTCTTTCTGATCATCTTTATGCTTGATATCATTATGTATCACGTTAGCCATATGAAGAGAAAGCCTCCAATATCACTGAAGGATGTTATAAGTTAGACAAATATTCTAGAAGCTGTGGCATTATTATTTATCAGCTAGAGAAAGGCCATTGTCTAAACTGTTAGAAGGCTTCAGAGAAAAGTAGCACTGCAACTAGGAAGGGTCCCAGCTCATCTGCTAGGCTGTATTGCAGGTGCAACTCTCTCCTGCACACACTGATATCTGAGGGAACTTGACATCTTCTGCTAATGGTAACTCTGGTTCCACCAAGGAAAAAATTAGTTTCTGAATGTAAAAGCCTTTTAAGAAATTTGAAATAACTTCTGAGCTTACAGGAAGAGCAGCAAGGACTTGTGCTGCAGCATTTGAAAAGGTTCTATTAGGAAATTGTTCTGATTACTTTAATACACACTAAAAAAAAGGGAGGGGAGAGAATAGTAATTTTCTTCTTTACCTGAGATGCTCCATTTAGGCAAGGCACTGAAATAGGGATGTTACACAACATCTCCAAGTGTTCTTCAGATGCTCTGCATGCTTCCTGCCCATCAGGAACTACCACGTGCCTTCCAAGTTGCCCGTAGTTCGCTCTGCCCCAGGTGAATACCTTGCCAGTTTCTAAACACAAAACACATTTCAAGATTACTCATTCACTAGGTTCCTGGAACACCTGAATACCAATTCAAAACTAGAACAACACTTCTTAATGCATCTTACCTAAAGCTTCAAAAACCTAGTGAAAACTAACTTAATTCTGGGAGCAGAAGAAAAAAAAACATTAAAACCAGCTAGAGACATATTATGATGTGCTTCTATGCAGTTACTCAAACTTCATTAACTTGTTATTTTCTAGCAGAATAACATCTGTAGGGTGGCCTGGGCTATAAATGAAACCAAGTCAGTAAAGCTGCATAGCCTGGACATTCTCCATATAATTTATACACTTTGGTTATACAAAGGATGTATTTTTAGCTTAACAGAAGCACACACAAAACAGCTTATTCTGAAACATAAAAGACTCTTCTCTATTCCCAGTCTTTGTCATAGAGACATCCATCGCATGTCCTGTATTTAACGTACAGTTTATGTTTTCCTGATAGAAGTTGCCTTCTGTCAAAACTTCTGTTAGCAGAGCAACAGCCCTCAGGACAGCAACTGGTTAGTCAGGAACACCATTACAGTTGTCACTAAGCATTGGAAATGCACTGGTTTGTTTTCACAGGAATCGCACATTGGCCAAGGAAAGATAACTTTAAATGAAATCAGCAGTATATGGATTACCCTTCTCTTCCCATATTATACCAGGTTCACTGCTTCAGGACTGACACCCAAAAGTCTATTCCCCACTATGGATAGCACCCATAAAAAGCAATGCTTTTTACCTTCAAGTTCCCAGTATTTAAAAAAAAAAAACAATCACACTGACAGCTTTATTTTCTTAATGAAGTAACTAGGTCTCTGCAAGTAAGTCATGAAAAGCTGTCCCTTTTGGGCTTCCAATTTAAAAAAACATATACACACAGCATATACAGTATGTTCTCAACTCAGTTTTAACTAGAAGCAGCAACCCACATTTTAGCTCAGAAGGAAGCCTGCAGTGACCCTGAGTTACATACGCACTTCAGCCAAGCCTCAAACTCCTCTCCAGAATTGAACTCAAGTCATCAAGTCATAAGCCAAATTATGTGGATTTGAGGAAAATACAGAATTACAGAATCATTAAGGTTGGACAAGACCTTTAAGATCGTTAAGTCCAACCATCAACCCAACACGACCATGCCCATTAAACCATCTCCCGAAGTGCCACGTCTACACGTTTTTTGAATCCCTCCAGTGACGGTGACTCCACCACTTCCCTGGGCAGCCTGTTCCAATGTTTAGCCACCCTTTCAGTAAAGAAATTTTTCCTAATATCTAGTCTAAACCTCCCCTGGCACAACTTGAGGCTGTTTCCTCTCGTTCTATCACTGGTTACTTGGGAGAAGAGACTGACACCCACGTCACCACAACCCCCTTTCAGGTAGTTGTAGAGAGCCTCCTCTTCTCCAGACTAAACAACCCAAGTTCCCTCAGCCGCTTCTCACACGACTTATGCTCTAGACCCTTCACCAGCTTCACTGCCCTTCTTTGGACATAATCCAGCACCTCAGCATCCTTCTTGTAGTGGGGGGCCCAAAACTGAACACAGTATTCGAGGTTTGGCCTCACCAGGGTCAAGTACAGGGACACGATCACTTCCCTACTCCTGCTGGCCACACTATTTCTGATACAGGCCAGGATGCTGTTGGCCACCTGGGCACACTGCTGGCTCATGTTCAGCTGGCTGTCAACCAGCACCCCCACCTCCAGGTCCTTTTCCGCCGGGCAGCTCTCCAGCCACTCCTCCCCAAGCCTGTAGCGTTGCATGGGGTTGTTGTGACCCAAGTGCAGGACCCGGCACTTGGCCTTATTAAAGCTCATGCAATTGACCTCAGCCCATCGATCCAGCCTGTCCAGATCCCTCTGCAGAGCCTTCTACCCTCAAGCAGATACAACCAAGTCAAGCAAGTCAGCTTAAACACACACACTTCTCCCCTTGTCAGTCAGTACAGGCATATCCCACAGAGGGGTTGGAAGCAGCAGGTACCAGTTACACTGCCCAAAGATGACAACTGAGGGTGATTAACACATGCCATAACACAAACCTTCAGAAACCTGAACACCTCCTTTTTCCTTTGTATACTGTTAAACTGTCTTGAAGGGGACACAGGTGGGCAGTGCTGGTTTGCGCAGTTTAAGCTGATAACATATCTCGTAAATAAAGTAGAAACCTCTAGCTTCATATATTTAAATAGATGCGAAGTGTATGCCTTTTCCTTGGAATTCTGCTAGCAGTGGTATCTTTTATTCTGATCTTTGCAACTGTTTTTCAGATGCATTCTCTCAGTTCACTGATAATGCTTCCCCTGAAATAATTAAGTGATAAAATTAGTTGTCCTTTAGTTGTCTCAAGGGCACAAAGATTTTCTTCCTTTGGAGCTTCTTAGCAGTTCAGGGAAAAGTTGAAACCAGCCACAGACTACACGTGAGGTCTTTCAATATAGTAGTTTCATTTCCTTCAGTTAAAGCATTGAAACAAGTTTCATTAAGAGAACTACCAGTATACCATATAGAGATTAGGAAAACAGTTTGCATTTAAAAAACATGCTTGTTCTGGAGGATAGTATATTTACTTTGCAGTTTGTATAGATCTCTGCTGAAAACATCTGCAACTGCAAAAATGTTGCAAGAGGTCTCCTACATCAGTATGTTACATAGAAAATTTAAATGTAGACTAAGCTTCAGGCTTTTATATCAGAGCAGGTTGCAGAACCTATCCAGAACCCTATTAGTAGACTAGAAAAGGACAGGCAGGATGCTCTATTTTGTATCAACTACAGGAACTGAAGCTGAGTTTTATGAAATTTAAAGCCAGAAAGAATTTCTGTAACGTCTAGTTAGATAATATACCAAAAGCATCAAGTGCCACAGGCAAAAGCATCAGCAGCCCACAAGGCCTTTGGAAAGGCAAGCAGTGTATTTGATAATACACACTCAGATCCTCATACACAGTCTATAGCACTATCCTGTACACAGGGGCAGCAGAGGTTCCTCTCAAGTCTGACTTTTCTGGGGAAAAAAAATTATTTCCACAAGCAAATCTGGTGCTCTATCTGGACTCAGACATGAACAAGAAACACCAGACTCTCATATAACAGAAATGATCCATTGCATCATCACATCAGGATACTGTTCCACCTTGTCTCAAGTCTTGTCTGCTGCTGGTGTCTGGATTCAGATGAAGGCAATCTAAAATCCCAACTCACACCTGACCACTTACAGAGAAAATAATTTTCCCGTCCTGACAGTGACCAGCAGAACCCAGGGAGCAGCTGGTATGATCACCATCTTGAGGACGAGCTGCTAGTGCAAGGTCTGTGCAAAGCAAGCAATTCCACTCCCCTCCGCCAAGGGGCAGTGAAAAGTGGAGAAAAGTGCAGTGGGCCACAGCTGCCCCGGCTGTAAGGTCAGAGACGAACACCACAACCACCTACTCCGAAGTCAAACTAAACTGCATACGTGATTTCCCCTTATGGATTAAGGGCTAGTGAGTCCATCATCTACCCCAAGCTGCTGTCTCCATGTTTAACTGTTTTTACTTTTCAGAAACCATCTCTCTTTTCAACAGGATTAATTTGTCTCACTACAGTTGCCATCAGCTGTTTATTATGTCTTTTTCAATGACTGGAAAAAGCCCCTCACTCCACTAGTGAGTATCTTTTCCATATGCCAGGGTCTATAAAATTTGGTCTTTTTTTGTACTACACTGTGGGTATCGGTCTCCTTCAGGTTCACTCTGCGATTCTGTTATTGGATCAGTTTTTAAGGTACATTGAAATTTCAACAGTAACAACAAGTTGAAATTAAAGTAATAGAACTGGAAACAGTATGATCCCAGTGGTTTTATTCAGCGCTACAAAGGCTTTGAAGTATGCTCATACCTATTACTGCAAATTATTTCAGTAAATTCAGTGGAACTGAAGAATGCAAGCATATTTGAGGGATTAAACCCAGACAGCAATAATGCTTTGGTACAACAAAACACATTCCATCCACAGATTCTATTTTCTTTCACTGGACAAGCAAGCACAGAATTACTTACACATGCAAAACCAAACAGAGCCTTTAGGTGAAGGTAAGCTGTTTCTGTTTACAAACAGAAATAAGTAACTTTTTCCTATTTTGCTGCTATAAGGGAAACAAGTTCCAGGTGGTTATTGGTAGGCAAACATGGAGAAGATCCATTAAGAAAATTAAAGTCAGATAAATTAATTTTTGCTTTTAGGAAGAACTTCTTGAATGCCCAAAGATTACGTAAGCAAGCAGTTCCTTCTCAGTGCTCATCAACTCAGTTATCCCTTCTAATCGGCAGAAATTCATTCCTCAGACTTGCCCCTGTTTGGTGAGCATTCCCCCTCCCATGCTCAGTCTCCTGCTAATGGTCAATCATTCCTATTCTTCAGCTGAACACATCTGCCTAGGGATCCTTTAAAAAAAACAAACCAAAACAAAACAAACTCCACTGTCTTTTCTGAGAGAGAACATAACAGAAGCTGTTTTAGAAGTGTTTTCTCTATGAAATACTGATTTACTGATTATAGTTTCAGCAAACAAAAAAACCACCAACAACAAAAATCAGTCTCAAGTGGAAATGTCAGGCTGAGGCAAACACCAATGCATGGAAAATTCCAGCCAGAAAGGTTAAAGTTTCATCAAAATCCTAAGCAAAAGAAAGCACTCAGTTATGACAGAAAGCGCTAAGCAATTGTAATGAGAAGTACTGCTACTGTGCTGCTTATAATATCGATGGTATTTTAAAATGTTCTAAGAATATTTGAGAAAAAGACATTAGTCATACAGAGTAAGGAGGATGCAGGATGAATTACTTAATGAAGGGGGATATAACAAGGAGTATCGGTCCAATATTAGAATAGAACAGATTTTCATTAGAAATCAAGAAAACATACACAGGGATGAGTCAACTGGACAGAGTACATCAACCATGGAAGTGGCTGAAGCATCTGAAAATGTGGTATTTCATACCAGACTTTATATAGTAAGGTGGCACAAAAGGCAGGACTTATTTCTACAACTTGTGTGGAAGAAGCATAGAACGTTGCAAAGCTTTTCCAGTTTTTTTAAGATAATAACAATGCTTCCTAAGACCTTGATCTTGCCATGTTTTGAGAATGGAGGCTCCAACTCCAAAAGGCACTTCAATTCCTCAACTGTGAACATCCACATTGTCCCAGATAACTTCATTGGAACTGCTCCTTTTTTCAGCAGGCAAACGCTACATCCAGTAAAGGCCAGATAGTTCAACAACATTTGGAATTAAGGAGTAATAGATATAATTCATGCATCCTGTGTCATTCCAGTGTACAATCCTAATGAAACATACAATACAGGAGTTCAGAGAGCTAGAAGGATAGCCCCTTAAGCAAATAGTACAACAGTATGCCACATCATCTGAGACTCTACATAGTCATACAGATCTAGTTTCCTCCTCTTTTTAAACTGTAAACACTGCAGTCTGCATCGGTATACATACAGCAGCAAATCATCTGAAACACATGGTCACATCCCTCACAGAATACGGATGAAGTGCATATTCAAGCGCTTGCAGCACTGCACTAGGCACTCCACTATCAGAAAGGCTCCTCTGCATTTTCTTCACATCATCCTTTTGCCCTTATGCTATCACAAAGCATAGACAGTTGGAGAATGGCCTCAAAATTACAAGTTCACAACCTTCAGAGTATTGCAAATCCGGCAACATTGCATAAAGCACTTCTAGTTGCTTCCTGCCTGACACTGTAGCTCTTACTGTACTGCTTGATGGTGCTGCTGAGGCTGTAAAGCATGTCATTGTTCCCTTTTAGCACTTTCTTAATCAATCTGCTCAGCCACATAAGTATTTGGAGACAATTAGCAATAAAAAAACCCCAGCATTTTAACAACAGGTTGTTTTCTCAGTAAAACACAACAGGTAAATAGGAACATTAAAATTTACTTATTTTCACTAGATTCAGATTCATCTTTATATCAATTTTCCTCTTTTAAGATAATATCATGACTGCACTAGTGTTATCTCCTTGAAGTCTCTATTTGGTATCCAGGCAAGCTTTGAACCATCCTTTCATAAATACTAGATAAAGGAGTTCATCTAGGCTATCTCAATTCATGGTTGCATTAACAATTACTTTTCAAATAACTCTGGATATTCACACTGAATGCTTAATCTCACTCAGTCTTGAAATAGGAAGTTATATATAAAATTCCTAATGCTTCCTTTCACAGAAAAGTCACAGGAGCAGGTATTAAAATTTGACACAGAGGTTGCTGCTGCCTCCTCCCTGCCCCACAATGGGCAAACCAGCACCTCTCCCACAATGACAAAAGTCTGCTGTCCTTGAGCACAATCACTAATGTCCTTCAACCATTCTGAGAAATTTCCTTTTCTACCTAGGAACAGCCTCTATGCTGTTTAGAGAAAACAGAAAAACATTCATCCATCCATCCCTAATTCCTTCTTGGCTGAAGACAGCTTTAATTCAGCAGCTGGAAACTGGGCATCACTGGCACACCTACAGTCTAACACCAGTATCTGTGCACGGTTTCAGTACAAAGCAGGATTATCTGACAAAAGGTTGCTCTGACAAAGGCTTAAATGGCTCCTTCATCCTCCTACATGGGAGTTCAGTGTACCAGAGCTGCCCACATCTCTTAACACATCTTCTTTCTATGAACTTCTACATCTTTATATAAGAGGGCATGCTCCTCAATTTTTTTCCATACACATTTATAATAGCTATTAAAAATGTATCACTAAAACACAAATCTACGTATAGTATTGAGGTCATGCCTCTTCAGGAAAATTCAGTCAAAACAAAAAAAAGCATTTCAGGGATGTCAGCTATGGCAGTATTAAGTCAATTTAATATTCCGTGTGATAGACTAGAGAGAACTTGCGGTTTCACATCACATGCTGTTTACCATGCACTTTACCAAGAGATCCATCTTTATCAGGACTGTTGACACCATTAAACACCTAAATAGCTTTGACTTTCATTCACTAAAAAACAGGTACACTTTTTCTTTTTTGCTTCCAAAGTTACTCCAAGTTATGTATCAAGATGGGCAATGTTCAGCTAATGGGATTATTCACATACTTAATAGCATGCTTCACCGCTTTGAAAGATTCGACAAAAGTAACTTTTGAGTATGGCAAATTCCAAGACTCTCAAGATACCTTGGAAGTCCTGCCCCTGGGTTTGGGTTTTAGATGGGATAAAGGCTTCTTTGCTTTTAGGGGAGAGACTGGAAACATGAAGTACCATATGAAACTCTGAATAAACTGAAAGAAAAATTAAAATGTAAGAAGTTAAATGCTTGTAAAGTTGTATTCATAGTGCTGATATCAAACGGATTATGATCTTGGCTCAAAAAAGAAAATGTGGAGGGGAGGTCATGAGGTCCATGCGATCATGAAACAAAGCTGGGGAAGCGGGGAGGGTGCAGGGGGAGATGTTAAAGAACATATCACACTTTGCATTCATCCTGGAAGATGAGAAAATTCCCTTCTCATTTCTCTCCACTCATGATTAGAGAGTCATGACTGCCTCACCAGCTGTGCCTCTGGCTCATTTTAAATTCAAACTACGATACATATCTCACTTTTAGACTTTTAATAGCAATGCCTTAAAATGCAGATTGCTGGCTAAATTTAGTTATATGATTAAAAACAAATCTAACTCATCTCTACCCAGCAAACAAAACTGCTGCATTCAAGGTTCAATAGAGGACTTAACTCTTCATCTAAAACCAAAGTCCTAACAAAAAGAAGAAAAAAAAGAAAATCAAGGCACAATTTAGTGATGCCTCTACAAAAGCAGGCTGCATAAAACATTAACCAGCTATGGAGAACTATCTGCAAATGCATCATAGTATACCAGAGGGTTTTTGTTCTGTACTTCTGCAAATAAATTCTGCACTGTGCTACTAAAGCAGTATGAGTCATACACTTTTACTGACATTCTATATTTATATCTCCATGCCCTTCTGCACTGTTATATGCTTCCTTCCATAGGCCTCCCTAACCTGGAATTTCCTTTCTTCTGCAGTTCAGCATCTCTTCCTCTAACGTTCCCCAGCAAACGGAACAGATATTTCTTTCTAAGCACTTATCCAATTCTTTCTGGACACCATTTTGAAAAAGCAACACCCTTGAACTATTAAACACAGGGCATATGCTTTTATTTGTTCACAATTATTTTTTTGTGTTTTATTTCCTCCTCTTTGCCTGTAAGCAGACTACTCATGTATTTATCCCCTTTGAGGCGAGATCCAGATCTTGTTTCATTAGACCTATGACAGTACAGTGCTACAGAAAATCTTATTCAGAGATTAAAAATTACAATATATCCATGTTTTCTAGATCATTTTATGAAAAGCATTACCTATAGCTCCAATCTGGCAAACATTTGTGAGCCTGCCTAATTTGGAGAATTGAAGTGATCCTGCTACTCTCAATATCCCATTGCCATCTGAGCCAATCCAAGAAGGAACAGGCATCTGTCTACAAGAGATAAACAAAGTGAAGGTAATTAAGTTCCCAGTGCTAATATCTACCTTGTCAAAAAGACTCAAGGGCAGGCTGTGGAAAGACAGACACAGAAATATCACAAGAAATGCTCTGGAACAGCAGTCTGAAGGAGAAATGGGCTTTTTTGCTGTTGTCCATAAGATGCATTCCCAAGAACAAATGTTCAGAGACCATTTGCACAGAGATTTCACTAGATAACAAGCCTCAGATATGCATGATTCTGAAAAGTAGAGTAACAGTAACTACAAAGAAATAGGAAGCATTATAAAAATAGACCATTAGACGACCAATCCTGGGACTTGCTAAGTGGCTTTAACTTTCTCAGCAGCTCCAGAAGCAGATGAATTCTACATCCACTGGAGTTGAACTCTAACCATGTACAGAAACAGAACAGTATCACAAAACCAACAACGGCACCTCCAGAGCCCTCCCAGGAGATCACCCAGCTTGTTCAGATTCAGAACCATTAGAAAAGCAACTACAATTGACTAAGAGTGGGCTGTTCACCTCAAATAACAATCATCTGTAACTGCAGCGTTCTCACTGAAAGCAGGAACATAACAATCTAAAAGTGGATAAGAAGGAAAATTCATGCCCTTTGAAGTCAAGAGATGAATAATGAGCAATGAGTGATGTATTCCCTCTGGAATATTATCCCCATTTTTCCCTACCCCCAAGAGAGACTGAGTTAAAGAATATGAAGATAAAAAAAAGAAATAAAAGAATCACAAAATTTCACCTCGAACTATGTACGGGCAAGACGTTTAGCATCAAGGAGACTGCATGGAGAGAGGGGACAAAGGTGTAAGGAGCTGCCTAATGGTGGAAGTATCTAAATGTCATTTATGCCCTGAAAAAATTCCATCGTGTATAAAAGCGCCCTATCCAGCTAGCAGTTCCCTTTGACTCCTTTGACTCAAGTATGTACATGAACAGGGTTGTAATGTAAGTATTGATGTGCTATGCTGCCTGTTAATAAGACAGGTTTAGGTGTGAAAGCAAGATGGGAGAAATAAGAACTTTCCTCCTTAGGAGTAAGGAGGGAACAACAATGAAGATAAGAACAAAAAGCTCCTGGCTCTTCATGGCCTTCATTTCTCTGACATTAAAAAGGATGTTCATCAAAAGAAGCAATACCCCTCCCATTCATATTTCACGGAATACAATGAGATACGACAGCTTGTAAAGATACCATGAGTTTTCTCCTGTTCTAAAGCAGATGGCCAGGTGGGGAAGAGACATTGCTTTGTTCTGAAGTGAAAAGCTTAAAAATCAGGATCAGAAAACAATTTTACATGTCAAGTTTTTGTCTACAGAAGGATCAGTTCACTGCAGGGACTTGAATCCCAAGGGCATGAAGCGACCTAATTTTGATGAATGCTGCTCCAACATAGCTCTGGTGGATTAGAGAAACTTTAAATAACTACCCTAGATTTTTAAATCAAACACATCAGCAATTTGTTACATTTCAACTATCAGCTTCTGCCTGTGTGCATGCCCACGGTGTTTTGGGTCTGTTTGGTTGGGTTTTTTTAACCTCTAGCAAAAGGAGCAAGCAAGAGGAGACAAGCACAAAAGGATTTAACACCCTCCTTTGTACTGTGTGACTTGTCAGGATGATTCTTCAAACCAGACGAACTTCTAGAAATCCACACTGCCACCCTCATACTGTCCCCATAGCCTGACCTTCTCTTCTGGCAGTTTTATTGTCCATTTTCTTTTAAATGAACTGCTTCAGCTCTAGTCAGCTGTGTCACTAGCAGGCACAAGCCTGAAAGAAAACATTTGTGTAGGCAAATTCCTACAAAACAACCATTGGCTATTACAAGGTCCAAAAATCAATATAAGCAATGTCAAACTGATTTTCAGTTTGCTTACTATTTCAGGGTGGAAAAGACAAGTAGGAAGACATACTCCTAAAGGGCTTTGTTGTATCTATATTTAGGCAGCTTTGTAAAGGTAAGTTTTTAGAAATTCTAGAAAAATAAGATTTCCTATATTCATAATAAAAAGATCTTAGTAAAACTGACATAAAGCACTGTCCCTGAATAGATCTTTGTCTTCACAATGTTTTGTACAATTTTTCTTTTCATTAAATGACACTAAGTACAAGCAATAATGAGTTACCTAAGGTAACCCCATCTCTCCCAGTGTTTCTATTCTGCATGAATCAGATGCTCATACCTTCTTCCTGTCCAGGTCTTTGTCCCAAAAAAGGGAACTTGTAACTATTGTGATTGTTTTATTCTCATTGCATACTGCATGCCTCGTAACACTGGACAGAGAAGAAAGCAGACCTGAACAAAACAAGCTCTTAAATTCAGAAGAACATCCCCAAAACCTAATGGGCATCCTAAAGGACATAGCTAAATGCAATTCCCCTTCACCTGCAGATCTGTCTCAGCTGTTTGGGATCCACACAGAATATATGTACCTACACTGAGAGACAGTCTTTGCACTGAAGTTCAAATAGGAACTATACAAAGAGGGAGTTGCCTCTCAGTTTCAACTACCATGCCACAAACTGGCCTTGAAATAGCTCCTTCTCCTCCTGTACAAGAGGACTTAAAAAACAACACAAGTGTGGAAAAAAAGCTTGCAAACTCCACTTCAAAATTTTCCTTGGGGTAGGAATGATTTGTTTGTTCTTCAGCACCATTGAGACTGAGCCTCACTTACCAACAAGAGCTTGCTGCACAGCCGCTGGCAGCCAGCTCTGGGCCATGCCTCTCTGAGCAGGTATGTCCAGTCCCTACTGACAGCTGCTGCTCTTCACTGGACTTCCTCAAGTTTGCTGGTTTGGCCCTTTTTAGCTTTTGATTGCAAGTTTCTCAAGGTAGCAGGTTAATCTTGCTGTGTGGTGTCAGAGCCCTCACAGTCTGTACTTCCATGCATAGAATTATTAAAAAATGTGTATCCAAAATACACTGCCAAAATGAAAATTCATCTGGAGATCAGCACCAACATAATTCAAAGGTTAAACAAAAACAACATACATTTCCACTATATAATAGGAATTAATCATAAAGTTTTAATTTTGACAATATTTATAAGCAAAGAAATATTTTTTATGGTCTGTTTTAAAAAATCATTAATCTTTTATTTAAGAAAATCAAGCCACAGAGCAGCACAGAAAGAAATAGAAGGAAAATTGATTTTGCTTAAGGAGCACAACAAATGTTAAAGGATATCAGTTGCTAACCACACTTGTATATGTACTAGACTCAAGTGCTAAAACATAGACATCAGTCATGGTATTTTCAGAGCACTCAAAGATCCAGCTAAGTCAGCTGAATGCTTACAAATACACAAAAATTAAAACCCTACATACTAGAAAATACCCTATTGCACATACTTTGTTAAGACAGAGATACAACTTCATGTTATAATATCACAGAGTTATTCCTAGCGCTCAAACATGAGCGATGTAACAAGTACATATGGCCAAGTGAAATTTTTCATCACAGACTTGCGTTAGATCTTTTTATAGCTCCTCACAACTGGAATAATTTAAAGAATAAAACCACCAGTCCAGCTACCAAATAAAATAAATGGATACATTCTCCTGCCAGACCTCATTATACTTCCCAAGTATCAAAGAAGGGGAAAAAGCCCATCTACAAATCTAGTACTCAAAATTCACAAACGCTGATATATGTCTCTTGTATCCTATGGTATCTTAGCTCAAATTCACTATTTGAGAAGTACGTGAAGGTAGCCATGAAAAGAACAAGTCAGACAGGCTTTGGGGGGAGGGCTGGAGGGGGGAAGGAGGAGCGTCCTGTTTGGTTTTTTTGCTTCTTAAGAAAAAAAGAAGTCCCGAAAGGTACTGTTTTTCAGAAGTACTCAACTGCCACTAAGCTTTTACAAAGCACATTATCTATGTTCAGATACTAAGATTCATTAGTGAGCATTAAGCCTGAATAATTAATTACTAAACAGGAAATATCATGTCATTTAAAGGTTACGAAAACAAGTATTTAACGATCTTAAAATGCTCCTAAAGTTAAATGAGATCTCTAGATCAATGCAAGTACATGCACAGATCGTGTACACATAGGCAGCTTCTTTCAAAAGTTGAGCTTAGTAACACTTAGCTTTAAATGAAGTCATTTGAAAATGCAATAGCCATTTCTCTTGTACGCATGTCCAAGGACCAACAAAACTAAGGAGTCAGAGTAAATACACATTGTGTTTGGCAATCAATTGCCATACAGTTTAGTGCAACTGTTATGTAATGATTGGTTTCTGCTTCTACCTTGTTATTCTATGCAAAATGAGCATAAAGCACTTCTACCTTACTGAGTATTCAAACTGTTTGTCTGAGACCATGTTACATGCAATTTGCATGACTGCAAAATTTATGAAGTGCAAATTCTCACCATTTGTCTGTTTCACATCAATTCTTCACACTACTAAGGGCTTTGAGTTGCTAAAATTTCAATCCCATCATCATTCTACTATCTGCAACTATGTCATGTGATGTGATAATACTCAACACTCAAAATAAAATCGTCATTTTTTTTCCCCTCAGATCTCCCAGCTGGAAAGGGGTCTAGGGAGGAACCCCCTAACCCAGTCTTCCAGTCCATGCTTTTTACTGAATAACAAAGTCTGATAAAGAAGCATCACTGTGGATATGGCTGCTGGGACCCACACCATACGGGAGTCTAGAAGTTGAATTAAAAGCTGTGAGGCAGAAAGGAGGTGACTCAAGTTATATAGTCTCTGGCCCAGTGTATCAGAACTGCAAGGCCACTGCTGTGTGGTTGCGAATTACTTATTCCACATTTGGATCTTTCTCTAGTAGTTCCTACGAATATGGAACTTGGAGGCAGCTTATGACAGAAGTTAACAGGGCAGTGAATTTTCTCTTGCCTTTACCTTTGCTTTTCAGCTTCAAATAGGTGAATTGACAGAGACATTAGTACAATGCGAATGAAGTGATTTCAGTATGATTCAGGAGAAATGGTTTAAAACAAAAACCAGAAATAGTTTAACAAAAGAGCAAGTGGCTCAGATAGTGCCAACTCTTCCAGCTACAAGTACACAGAAGAACCAGAAAGACAAGGACACTTATGGTCAAATTCTTCTTCTTCAAAGGAAATTTGTATCAGTTTTGTACCCTGGATACACAATCATTGTGAAAGGGAAGGTGTTTCTGAAAGAATTATAATCATTGCAATTGCAACAGTTTAATTTCCTTTAAGGGAAAAAGAATAAGAGAAGGTTAAAACGCCAAGAAATAGCTCATAGCCAACAAGCTGCCCTTGTCAGCCCCCCAAAACTACAACTCTTCTTGCAAATTTGCTCTAGTGGTATAGGATATTGAAAACAGAACAAACACCACATTTACAGGTTTCCTGTATAGAAGCACAATAAAAAGGTATTATTTCATAACACAAAAGGAAGCTACCACTGCTGAGAGGTGAAAGCCTTTCAGCAGAAACAGAACCCTGCTATGGCCCATGCATCATAACCAGGAAGAGATTTTTTGTTTTCCAAAAGGAATGGTAGGGAATACAGACAACCAAATCCACCGTCACACAATTACCTTTTTGTGATCAGCTAAGACTGTCTTCAAAAGGCTAGCGATCAGGGGTTCCCCTTTTAGATGTTGCATGCATTCATAAATTCAACTTAATCTACAGTTCTCAGTCTGTTCTTCTTGGTATCCTTCACTGCTTAGTACCATCCATGTGTTGTCAGTGAGGTCCCATTAGAACTTTCTTCCCTATAATCTTCCACATACTTGCTAATGTATCTGACCTTGTTTATTACATTTGCTAAATATATGGCTAGCCATAAACTGCAGCAATTCAACCACAGAAACCAAAGAAAACAAACCAAAAGGAAAAAAATAATAGAAAGGGAGAGTAATGAATCCCTTACCTCACACACTAATGACCTGAACAAAATCTATACCACATCCACATTTTAAAGGTTCACTTTTCTGAAAGCTTTTTAAAGATCAAAGTCCCTTCAAGTTAGGACAGACAGTCACATTACTTAGGTTCACAACAATTACTACTTCCAACAGCAAAGGAGAGGATATGGCACAAAAAAACAGGAGAGAAATTCAAAATAATATAGTGCTTCTTCCCACATATGTGGTCTATGTTAGAAAAGCCCCAGAGTGTAATGTTGAACGATGACCAAGTCATCCTCCAAACTCTTCCACTCATGGAGTACTTACTAAAATATATCTGGACAGAACTAAGCAAGCATGAAAGCAAGCCACAGCCAGGAAAACCTGGAGAGAATAGCCTTATGCACTGTATCTTCCCCTTCTACTGTGGGCGAGGCATCCTATAGGCTGCCACACGCATAAGATGAGCAGAAAAGATGTGTAAAATTTGTCATAGCTGTTTTCCTCCTGTTTTAAAATTCTTGCTAAAAATACTCAGCATTTATCATGAGCTAAAGCTAACAAAAATCCATTTAAAACCTACTCTTCATAGATGATCTGAATCTCCATTTGCCAAAATAGACACAGTATAGCTTACAAGGGGAATTTCAAATAAATATTGAAATAAGTTTCTTTGCCCTTAATGCCAATCACCTGTATTTCTATTTTACAACAGAAAGCTTCAATCAAAATTAGTGACAGTTCAGCATCTTCCTGATACCTCTCTCTTCACATAAAAAAAAGATAAAATATGGCATGGCATGCACAACTATTTACTGAGCAACTGAAAGTTACTAAGAACAAGGAAAGGCAAAAGAGGGACGGTGACCAAAGAACGAACACAATTACTCAAAGATGTTCTCAGCAAGCTTCTGTAAAAATCTTCGCATATGAACAACTTGATACTAACCTTTCAGAATGTACCTTCAGTTCACATTGAACCTATCCTCCTCCTCAGCAACCAAACAATAGAAAGAATTTCTCCGAGACTTTTACCAAAGACATGTACAAGTAACTCCCAGAAGGGAGCAGCAGATACAGGAGTGTAGAATCACAAAGCAATACACAAGCACACACACTCTCTAACTTTCTGAGTTTAAAAATAAAGCCAAGGAATGGTGCCAGCCCATGAAGCCAAAGAAAACGCCAATCCCTTCTAGCTATTTACAGCTATCTGGAACTCAAATCCATGAAAATAAAATCCAGGATGTTTTAATGTTCAGTGAGCTAAAATTTCATTAACTTGGTAACAAAAGCTGATACTGTAAAGCAGGAAAAAACAAGAGACTGTATAAGCCAGAACCAGCCCACAGGTTTTGTTCATTCAGTTCTTGTTAAAGGAAGAACAAAATATATAAAGAAACATGTTTGTGTGATAAGACTGAACTAAACAAGAGGAGACGACACACAGAGTAGGATGTAATAGAAGGCTCCTGTTGTGCTGGTGAGCCATAGCTGCTAGAGACAATACCTGCTGTGCCTCAAGAGAGCACACACACAAGATCCGCCACTTACTGAGATCTATCTTCTGAAAGAAAATCTTCCCTGAGGTGCAGTGGCAATTTGGCAGTTAAAAGAATAATCTTCTATAGTAGCCCTGGCAAGATCCCACCCCCCATCCTCCCCAAAGACAACGTGTTGCAGGATTTGGCTGCGTACTTCTCATTTGCAGAAATCTTCCATAAATAAACTGTCTGCAAGTTTCAGTTCCTTGCTGCTTCAGGAAAGAATTCCCATCAAAACCCTGGGAATGGATAACAACATGACAAACTTCATAAATTGCTGAGGAATAGGGCATTTCAGGTCACTACTTCAGGTTTTCTGGGCTTCCTTGTTTTTCCTCTCCAGTATATTCTACTTCAGTTAATTCTTGATTTAGTGCACCAGCCTGACCATCTCCCTGATCCCATCAATAAAATAAGGTCCAAACCAAGTGGAGCACGGAAATCGACTTGAAAACACACCAAACTTCAACCTCCATAGTACATAGATAGTACTAACATTTTCTTCAGGCCTGGATACTTGCTCAACCTCAGTCTCAACTGTCAAGGCAAAGCAAAGCACAGCATATTCTACCAGGTCCCTCAATTAAAATGAAGATATTTAATCTAGACAGCCCAATAGCACAAGATGGCAGAGGAGACAAAGGATCTTACTGTACCTTGCTGAAGGCGAGGAGGTTTCCAAAGTTAATCTTTGTAAGAGTCTTCCCTTTCACTGAAGGTTCCTTGCTGATGACTGTCTGAATCTGTATACACCGGGCTTCACAAAACTCTCAAAGTTGGGGCTACAGAGAGACAGACTGGGCCATGCTTGAACAAGAAGTAGGAAAAGTGATGCTAGGAATATGAAAAAAGAGCTTCCTTACATCACTAATGCTCTTCATTCTTGGACATTTTTCCCAAGCACCTATAAAAGACTGATGCCATGGAATTTCCTCAACGGGGTGGGGGTGGGGGGTGGAGTCAAGGTTTGTTCCCATCAGCAAAGAGTAAATAAGATTGAGAACAATTGCTCCTGCAGGCAAAGCAGACTTGGTGAACAAATTGCAACAACAGAAACCAAACTCGTTAGAGCAGAATTCTGGATTACTGAAGGAAACAGTTGAGGACTGTGAGGAATCTGGACATCTGCCTTCAAATATCTCAAAAGGGCAGGATTAATCAAAAGAGCAGCTCCTTCCAGTAGGGACGTTCCCATCTCAAACAGCAAGAAAAAGGTATCACAGGGCTACCCAAATGGTAGTGCTTGAGAACAAATAAAAATGTTTGTGCACCAATTCATCAAAGTTTTTGCATTAATGGGATGAATCACGACTGGAAAGGAAGTTTCTGCTAGAAGAAAAGATTCCTTTCATATGAATTACTTAACAAAAATCAACTGTCTACATTGATGTATTCACAGAAAATAAAAACAAATTTCCAGAATACTTTATAGTTTATACACACATATTTTGCAGAGCTTAAATTCTTACTTACCTATGTGTCTCCATGGAAAAAACATAAAATAAATCCAATTCAGAATGTGAACTCAACACACATAAGATTAAGCTATGTTAAACATCTCGAGCTGACTTAAACACTGATTCCACACCTGTAAAATCTTAGATGTATCCATAAAACGTCAAGTAAATGCTCATTTTTACTTTACATATTTGCTCTCCCAGATACCTTTCAATTTTCAGAATATTCATGGAGTGCAAACTTGCCACAAATTTCACCCCAAATCCTGGAAGAGCTAGTGCATTCCTGGTTCCTCAGCAAGCTGCCAGCCAGGAACAGACTTCCTGAGTCACATACTAAAGCCTTCCCATGAATCCATACTTCAGTGGCTTGTACAAACTTTGCTTTAAAATAATTATCATGAAAGTTAAAACAGCAATGAGATGGGTGTGTGATAGAACAAGGAACCAGGTTTGAAGACAACACATAAAATAAGGCAATTTCCATATGCATTTAGAATCTTCAATCCTGTTATCGCACACTAAATTTCCCATAGATCCTATATTAATTTCTGCAAAGCTTTAATTTCTGAATTTCGATCCCCAAGCTTGTGCATTTCTTTCTCTCCCCTTTCCATGCTCTATCCTTTATAATTTGTAATCAAATGCAAAACATTTAAGATTGGCTCTGAAGTTTTAGAATTTGCCAGCTAAAACCACATGCATCTAAAGTCTTTTTTTTAATGTAACCAAATGGCCCACTATTAGTCAGATTGAGAGATGTATATGTTGTAAACCAACCATATCACTAGTGTAAATTCAGAAAGTGATGACAACTGAAAACATACACAATACATGCACGAAAACCTTATTTCATGATCTACTTACTCTCCCTCAAGCTTCACAGTTTTCAGGGGACAAAGTTATATTCTGCTCATTCTAACTTGAGTGATTTTGGTACTTAGTAGACCTTCCCACTCAGGTCCTGTAAGTGCTCCTAAAAAGCCTTAGAACAAATATATAAAGTGCCACAAGGGCTTAATGCTGGCAACATTTTCCTGTTAGATTTCATTCATTATTTCAAGTCAGCCTTCACCTTGCCTCACTTGTCCACTTTGCCATTTTTCTTTTTTGTCTTAAGCTGGAGTCTCAGCATTGGAACAAACTATCAACAGCAGAGGCAAATCTTCCACCCTCTCAAAGTATCCTAGCAGAGCTGCCAGATTTACTTGGACCCATGTCAAAAGAACACTGGCCCAGCCATCCCAGTGCAAGTGCAAACCAGGCAACTACAGCAGTTCCAGTGGCACTCTAATTCAGTCACTGGACCTGCAACCTAGCATCTTTAAAAAAAAAAAGAAAATACCATCAGGTGAATATCTTCTAGAGGTTACACTTCTGTCAAGGAAAAATTACTGGGCTTAACACTAGGGCTTACAGGTGGAATTCAACAGCATACGTTGGAATAACTCTCATGATCTCCCCTGTGGCAGCTATTTCTGCTTTAAAATCTATGCATCTTCAACTGACATTCTTTGTTGTTTTCTCTCATAGTGCACAAGAATGACAGTATTTATCACAACAGCAAGGAATGTAACAGGAAGGCTCTGAAGCATAAGCTCCCATTGCTTTATAACGTCAAGCTACAGCATTGTCAGTAGGAGTCAAGAACATCCATGCACTATAAAACCACAGAATCAAGACCACAGAAAAGCAAGTGCATTTACCAGATTTTAGTTAGTTTCCTTAGCCCAAGGCAGATGGACAAACGCTTTTCTTTCTTAAACACTCCTTTTGCAGGTTCTGCTTCAAAAGGGATCAGAGGTTCCTATCAATTCGCAGGTTTTTACTTAGCTAATTCCTAGTATTTTACCTGTTTTCCCAAAACTCAGCATCCTACCAAATGAAATACACCCACCTCACATTAAAAAGAATGTCAGGGGCTCCAGTTTCAAACTGTTTGACTATCACCTATAGTGGCTAAAAAGAGGAAAGGAGAGTCCCCATAAAACAGATGCCTTATTGGTATCACAGACAAGCATTTAATAAATAAATAAATCAGTATTTGCTGACCTAGGGAGCTGCTGAAAAATTCAAGGCAAAGAAAGCATGCTTTCCAGTACGAGGAAGGCTGCCGAGTCTTGATTCAAAAGAGAACTGGAAAGGACCTCTAGTGGGCTGAAACTGCACTGCTCGGGGGCCAGGGAGCAACGTCCTTCCACTTCACCTCGCTGCCGTTACACCACGTCTACCGCACCGCTTCCCGGCAAAGCCTGGTACTTTCACCTAGCGACTGGCGCCAGAGGAAGCACGTACAAGTGCAACTGCAGCAGTAAGCCTCCCTTAGTTCAGGTCAGCTAATTAGAAATACTCCCTCGGTCTGCTCTCAGTGTTTGGATGGACACGTTTTCATTTGCTTTAGAAAAACAGGAGATGGGTTCTATTTTACCACGTAGGTCACTAACATGTCAGACCAGAGTGGGTTTTATTTGGCCTAAACAACATGACGTCAAGGGATGTCCAAAGACACACAAATTCAGATGCACATTTGGAATGAGGATTCAGAATATTATTCAGACTATGCCAAGGCATATTTTTCTTCCAAGACTTCATAGCTGTAGCCAGTTTTGCATAGGCAGCAGAAATACCATTTTAACTGCATTTTTAAGGTAACTCCTTCTGGGTGAAAGAACTTGGAATTCTTTATCTGAGCTCAAACAAGGCATTATTTCATGTGACAGTACATGAAAAAGATTAGTGAATGTATTCAGGAGAATACTCAGATAATAAAACAGGCCAGATTAAGCAAGCTTATTTATTTGGCATAAAACAAAACCAAACTTGTTTTGAATTGAAGTTGATGATTCACCTCTAAGTCTTTTAAAGACTTCGCTTGTTATATTTAGGTTTGCCTTCAAGTCAGATCAGTTCTACCCTTTTCCAAAGTAGCCTAATTTGCATCTTCAGCATTATAGGCCACAACTTAGCGCTCTCGTAAATTATCTAAGCAATAATCTCTCTTTCAGCAGTTACCCTCAAAGGGTTTGTATCAACTTGAGAAGGACCACAAATTAAAGTTGACATTGTTAGGCAAAACGATTCAAGACAGCTGCCCAGTATTATTCAAAAATAGTATCACCTATACTGCAGTGGTGTTCCTTGTGCCATTAAGTAGAGTGCTGGAAAGGAAGCAAGCCACTTTACAGATGGCTGCCTGAAGAGAATAATACTTGCACTTGGAGTCTGAGGCCAGAAGAATGCATCTGGTCTGTCCTTCACATAGAACAATAACAGTACTGCCCTCTCATAATTGAAAAGCATGCCTGAAAGTCACTGGATACACAAGCATTCATGCAGAAAATAACTAAACCAAAGACACACTACCAAGTTCAGATCTGTTGTGGTTTAACCCCAGACAGCAACTAAGCCCCACACAGCCACTCACTCACTCCCCCACAGTGGGATGGGGGAGAGAGTTGGAAGGGTGAAAGTCAGAAAACTCATGGGTTGAGATAAAGACAGTTTAATAAATAAAACAAAAGCCACGCATGCAAGCAAAGCAAAACAAGAAATTTATTCACCACTTCCCATTGGCACACAGGTATTCAGCCACCTCCAGGAAGTCAGGGGTTCAGCACACACAACAGTTACTTGGGAAGACAAACACCATCACTCCGATTGTCATGCACCTTCCTTCTTCTTCCCCCATCTTTATATGCTGGGCATGACATCATGGTATGGAATAGCCCTTTGCTCAGCTGAGGTAAGCTGTCCTGGCTGCGTCCCCTCTCAACTTCTTGTGTACCTGTGGCCTACTCACTGGTGGGGTGAGGAGCAGAAAAGGCCTTCACTCTGTGTAAGCACTGTTCAACAACAACCAAAAGGTCCCTGTATTATCAACACTGTTTCCAGCACAAATCCAAAACATAGCCCCATACTAGCTATTATGAAGAAAATTAACTCTATCCCAACCAAAACCAGCACAATATCTTATCAGAGACCTGATCAAAAAGTAACCAGGGTCTCTCAACCTTAATATTTTTGGACCAGCCATCATCAACTAGGACCTCACTAGAAGCAGAATAATATAACTTATTTTGAAGTACTAGTGGTGCCAAAAAGCCTACTTGTTTGTCTCTCTTCTGTAGGAATCAGTAATCAAAGCAGAAAAAGAAGCAGTTTTCTGTCTTGAAGGATTTTTTGAGTTATTTTGCAGTAAGATTATGTACAACAGAAATAGTGCAAAAGACACCTCTATGATTAAAAAGAGTAAAGAATTTGAGCTGATGAGTATCAGTTAAGGGTGAGGATGAAAGACACAACACCCTATGAAAACATTCCTTTACATTCTTAAGTCAAGCAATTAATTTCTCTGGAATTAACGTCTTGAACCTGAACTGCTTTAGAATAGAAACAGCAGCAAATAAAAGGAGAGTTGACCAAACTCTAAAGAAAAATGACAGGAAACAGGACTTTCAACACAAGTTGCTGAATGTGGCAGAATATAACATATGAAAAGAGATGCAGGTAGAATGTAACATGAAAAAAAGGTATTAAAGTGATTTCAGGAGCAATTAAAATCACTTTTAAGGACAGAGTGGGGAAGAACTGAAAAACAAAAGTTGTGTGTTTCGCTTTAGGTTACAGTGCAAGATTTGCCAATAGCATGAAGGAAAAGCAAAGCAAGTCTTTTAAAACAGGCTAGTTTACATAAGAGGGAAAGCTTAATACAGAAGAAAAGAAATATTTATGCTGTGTTCCTTCTTGTCTGATAACAAAGCTGGTAACTTGCTTGGACTCACTTTAAAAGTGTCAAACCACTGCATCCATGAAACTGCCCACTATTCCTCCAGATGGTTGTTTTAAGCAACATCACTGTCATTTACTTTCCAGTGTTCCATTAGTTCTGCAGTCAAGCACTGCTTAACCGGCAGATAAAGATCAAAATGTCATTTTGAAATGGCAGAATTTGTGAATTTATGAATGAACAGAATGTCCAGCTTTTATCCACCCAGTTTCTTCCTATGTCTTTCCAATGAGAAGCTTTAATTTACTGTCAAGACAGCTGCAATTCTGAATGCTTTTTTATTACTACCCTGACCAGGATTCATGTTCTGGGGGGGGAAGGAAAAAAAAAAATCAAAACAGAACTCTAAGTATTTGTAATAGCCTCTTAAAATTCCACTACCTTCTGTGGAAAACACAACACTAGACTTCAGATACAGTAACATAAATGTTAAGTTATTAAATTTTGCATCATGGTGAGACTATCAATTAGAAAAAACTTATCCATTCTTTCATGCAGCAAAATCCCTATACACTGCAATGTCTTTCCAAAGTATGTTTGTCCTGGTTTCAGCTGGGATAGAGTTAATTTTCTTCATAGAAGCTAGTATGGGGCTATGTTTTGGATTTGGGATGAAAATAATGTTAATAACGTGCTGATGCTTTCAGTTGTCACTAAGCAGTCAAGGACTGTCCAGCTTTTCATGCTGGCCTGCCAGCAAGCAGGCTGGGGGTACACAGGGAGCTGGGAGGGGACACAGCTGGGACAGCTGACCCAGGCTGGCCAAAGGAATATTCCATACCATATGATGTCATGCTCAGCATAAAAAGCTGGGGGAAGAAGGAGGAAGGGAGGAACATTTGGAGTGATGGTGTCTGTCTTCCCAAGTAACCAATACACGTGATGGAGCCCTGCTTTCCTGGAGATGGCTGAACACCTGCCTGCCCATGGGGAGTGGTGAATGGATTCCTTGGTTTGCTTTGCTTGCACGCGTGGCTTTTGCTCTATCTATTAAACTGTCTTTATCTCAAACCCATGAGTTTTCTCACCTTTACTCTTCTGATTCTCTCCCTCATCCCACTGGGGGGGTGGTGTGCAAGCAGCTGTGTGTGGGCTTTGTTGCCAGCTGGGGTTAAACCACAACAATGCTCCTACCTTCCACAATGAGCAAAGAGAGGCATCATACTAAAATATCATAGAATAGTTTGGGCTGGAAGGGACCTTTAAAGGTCATCTAGTCCAACCCCCCTGCAATAAGCATGGTCATCTTCAACTAGATCGGGTTGCTCAGAGCCCCATCCAACCTGACCTTGTGCGTTTCCAGGGATGGGGCATCTACCACCTCTCTGGGCAACCTGTGCCAGTGTTTCACCACCCTCATTGTGAAAAATTTCTTCCTTCTATCTAGTCTGAATCTGCCCTCTTTTAGTTTAAAACCATCCCCTTGTCCTATTGCAATAGGCCCTGCTAAAAAGTCTATCCCCATCTTTCTTTATAAACCTCTTTTAGGTACTGGAAGGCTGCTATAAGGTCTCCCTGGAGCCTTCTCTTCTCCAGGCTGAACAACCCCAACTCTCTCAGCCTGTCTTCACAGGAGAGGGGTTGCATCCCTCTGATCATTTTTGTGGCCCTCCTCTGGACCTGCTCCAGCAGGTCCATGTTTTTCCTGTGCTGAGGGCTCCAGGTCTGGATGCAGTACTCCAGGTGGGGTCTCACCAGAGTGGAGGAGGAGGAGAGAATCACCTCCCTTGACCTGCTGGCCACGCTTCTTTTGATGCAGCCCAGCATATGGTTGGTCTTCTGGGCTGCAAGCGCAGATTGCCAGCTCATGTCCAGCTTTTCATCCACCAGTGCCCCCAAGTCCTTCTTGACAGGGCTGCTCTTGATCCCTTTATCCACCAGCCTGTATTGATACTGGGAGTTGCCCTGACTCAGGTGCAGGACCCTGCACTTGGCCTTGCTGAACCTCATGAGATTCGCATGGGCCCATTCCTCAAGCTTGTCCAGGTCCCTCTGGATGGCATCTCATCTCTCAGGCGTGTCAACCGCACCACTCAGCTTGGTGTTGTCTGCAAACTTGCTGAGGGTGCACTCAATCCCACTGTCTATGTCGCTGATGAAGACATTAAAAAGTACTGGTCCCAGTACAGACCCCTGAGGGACACCACTCGTCACTGATCTCCAGCTGGACGTTGACTACTACCCTCTGGATGCAGCCATCCAACCAGTTCCTCATCCATCAAACAGTCCACCCATCAAATCCATATCTCTCCAATTTAGAGAGAAGGATGTTGTGGGGGACCGTGTCAAAGGCCTTACAGAAGTCCAGATAGATGACATCGGTAGCTCTTCCCTTGTCCACTAATGTGGTCACCCCATCACAGAAGGCCGCTAGGTTGGTCAGGCAGGACTTGCCCTTGGTGAAGCCATGCTGGCTTCCATTTTCACAGGTCCAAAAATCACTCTGTTTTCCTTCCTTTCCACTAACTGTGGAACTCTGCAGAGTTAAGCAGGCAGGAATTGTTTTTATCAGTGGTCTCCAAAGTGGAGTGCATGCAGCCCAGGGAGAGGTGTGCAAGCCAATCCACTGGAGGGAAGGAAGAAAATAATAAAGAAATTAATTTTTACTGTATTAATAAATTATCAATGGTTTTAATTCAGTCAATTAAACTGTATTTTAAGTAGTGTTTATCTCATCCTTTTTAACATTTCTGTTGTGCATGTTTCATAGTTTGCATAATATATTACAGTAGTACCTGTCCATAATTTATAAACAGGAAATATACATATATTGGGGTGCATGCACAAAAAAGTGTTACCGATAGGGTGGCACAATCAATAGTTTGGAGACCACTGGTTTATGTGATACCAGCACCAGGAAACTGAAAAAGTTTTTTACCTCCTTTGCTAGCAGGAGGTAAAAATAATGGAGGAAGAACTGCATGCAGGGAAAAGTTTTCAAGTGGGCTACATTTTTCAATTACTTAGCTATAAGTTTAATCACAGGCAGCGAGTGACTTCTCAGAAACAGTTAAGTGCTTAGTTCACACTACGTCTAATAGTTAAGCAAGCCTTGAAAATCCCATGAGACTCTGATTGGTATCTAGAGGTTGCCAAAGGCCATTCAAAAATCTTATTCTGTTCAGGTCCATTGACTTTTGAAGAGATTTAAAATATATAAAATTCAGTTTCAGTGATAACTTATGCCACTGCATCGCTTGGCCAGTTTTCTAATGCAGATGTAAAAAGTCAGCCTATTTTTATTTAAATTTCTTTCAAACAGTCATGAAAAAAGAATATCCCTGCTAGTCACTTCACACTTTTTTTTTTTCTTCTTAATATCACCTACTGAAATATTTACTTCTTTTCTGTAATAGCCATGGATAAGTGAAACATTAAAGTTACTAAAACTTTGGGGAAGTTTTACTTAGTGAGTATGCATTATTAAGAAATAGGGAAGCAAGGCAAACCATGTTGACAAGACCCTCTTTTCAAAAATTAGGTTATCCTGACTAATGTCTTCTTTCTACCATTTCTGTTCCAGTGAGTATGACATTAAGCACTTTATTCAAGAATTAAAAATTCTGAGATCAATTCCTTTACTCCACCTGAAATGTTTCCAAGCAGCACATAGCATTGATTACAGCTCTGAAATTTTCAATATAAAAAATCATAGTTCAAACATTTCTTTGAAATAGCTAAGAGAGTGGCTAGAGTAATGCAGGTTTTTTACATGACATTTCTCTCCTGTACTTTGATGTCAAACAATTAATGCTATGAAACAGAACAGTTAACCAATTTGTTTTTCTAGTCATGTATCACATCCCTCCAAATTCTAGCAGCAAGAGTTCACAGTATACAGTAATTAAAACAGACACTTTTCTCACAGACCAAGGGACATTATTGCATGACCATTTCAGGACTTACAGCACCAGTTTAATAGAACACTTAAGCATGTGCTGACCTTTGGGCATGTAAGAACTCCATTTAAATAAAACTACCCATGCTGAAGGCTGAGGACTCCTTGAACTCCTTGAATATCCGTAATTACAGAACCAGTAAATAACACCAGATCTGTGGCCCCTTCTGCAGTTTTCCTAACAGGTTGTATCCTGACCGACCAATAGGCTCTTTAATCTCCAACATGACTCTCTGTCCTGGTTTCAGCCAGGAAAAATGCTTTCATCTGCTCTTCATTTCCTCAACCTGGCAGTTTATACAAGGCAAAAGCATATGCTATCCCTGCTCATATAACTCTGGCTGTTCTGTTTGTTCTATGGAAGACTTTCATCCTCTCGTTAATCTTAACTGTCACACCACACAGTGTGCAACAGGAGAAGCAAATAGCACAGACTGTTCACATGTGAAAACCACAAAATAGTTTCAGATGTTTGTCTTACCTTTCCATCTCATCTACCTTTCTCTCCTGCCTTTGCATTTCACAAGAGAGCAACAATACAACTGCATCACGACCTTCATCACATCAATCATCCTTTTACCCATAAATGTCTTTACTACACAACATTCCTCTTATCTCTTCCCAGGAAAGAATTTAACACTACAGCCCTCTGCATGTCACTGGAAAGATTCCCAGGAAGGTACAGCTTCAACGTTAAATCTTCTTTCATTTCATCTGCAGAGGATGCTCTTCAAGTCTAATGATACCTCTTTTTACCTATCTTTTCTAAATATTTTCTGGGTTTCACCACAAACATACACACAAACAATCCAGCTTATTTCAGTTTATCAACTTTCTTCTGAACACATAATTTTATTTGTCCTTAAAACACTTCAAAGAGCAGAACAAAGAGCTAAGTTCACTTTTGAAGTACAGAAATGTTAGTACAGTTGTGCAAAACCATGCAATTTATTTCACTTACTGCAATGGGACCACATCTTCTCAAATGGGATGGCAGAAGCAGAGGGCTCTTGGCTATATCTGTTCTAAAGTTCCTCAGCTAACGCTCAGGTAACCTGGGAATGGTACTTATCTATGCCTCCAAACCTTTCGGACAGACACTTGCTCAGGACTATCTTCCTCCCCTCCCTAATTCCTGTGCCCTGAATGAGAGTTTTACCCACAACTTCCTGCCAAATATAGTTGCATATCTTGGAAGCTGCAGCCATATTTTCCTACATCTCTATTTTCTGAAGCAAGTTTTCCAGCAAATTCTTTTCTCTCCAAAGAAGATGTCATAATTCACCCAGCAGAATGATCTTTAGAAGCTCATATATATTCTGGTATACCAGCAACCTGATGATGCAGAGAGGCTGCATCCCTCAAGTGTGTACATGCAGGTGCTACTGCATTTATGAAGATGCTAGGCCCTCCGATCTATAAATACAGTAATACTTCAGGGACAGAAGCCAAAGGATATCTATATTCACCATTTTCAAGAGACAACGACTGCTTAGGTGAAACTGCAAAAACTCTGCAGAGCGAAAGACCAGCAATACAGACAATTTACTGCTTTGGTACCATATGCTACTGCTTTTCAGATATCCTACCTGTTTGTGCCACCAAGTGGGTCCAGCCACTCCAAACTGCTGCAATCTTTTCATGTGAGAAAAACTGAGTCTCAATCTTCTTGGGTTCAGCAAGAAAGATCTCTTTGCTCACTAGCTGCCCGTGTTTGTTGCTACCCCAGACGTACAAGTGTCCTTCATCTACAATTGACAGAGAAGTAAAATTTCTTGAAAGTGATATACATGGAACATCACCAGAAACAGGCTCTGTCTCAACTTAGTGATGCTGAGGAAAGAGCAATGTTTCATTCAATTCATGTTTTCACTGTATGTTTTTTCCTACCATTCTTTACCCTATGCATGCAACACTAACTAGGATATACAGAAATATTTGCAAGGGCCTTAACAACACAGCCTGTTTTCTGAGTGCTACACTGACACCCTGAAACAACCAGAGCTTTCAGATTAAACTGCCTAGACCTCCTTTCTACTGTGAGCCTCTCAAAGATGACTGAAGGATGTTTATAGCAAAGGCTAATTTTTATTAGAAAACTAACCACAGCAGTCAACTTCTGAGAAAAAAAAAAAAAAAGGCAGCTTGGGGACACTCACTGAGCAGTCCCCATCATTCTACTCTCTTCTTGCAGGCTAGCTTTCACCTCCACCCCAAAGTTTTGATTCAGTCCAGTAAACAACTTTCTGAATTGCAGGAAATAATTTAACACCCCTCCAGTACCTGGGACTCTTCAAAGCCTGGCTGGCTGCTCCTGCTCTGCATTACAGACTCCTAGCTCTGCTCATAACTCTCCTGCCTTCTTCAGCTTGAGCAAATTAAGTAAATCTCCCAAAGCAGGGACAATCTAATGCTCTTGGCTTCACCTTGAACAGTCACTTCCTAAAGGAATTGAACACACAACTAAAACAGGTACCACCCATCACAAGGCAAAATTAAAATATTATCATGCCTCAAAACAATGCTAGACAACTAGTGAGAGACTTCTGTAAGTAATTACTTGTCTTCTCCCACTCCCACTTGTGCAAGTGCACACTCCAGGATTCCGCCCACAAGGATAATTATATTTACAGAAACATCCACATTGCTTCATATGTTTCACTGGTGCATGCTGGAGTTGCTTAAAGCGTAACGACCAATTGACAGTAACAAGATGACTGTTCAGATGAGTCCTTCTGCAGATATTACATGCCATTAGTTCAATCTTTTCACCACCAGATCATTCCACCCAGGTTCTAGGCTTCCATGTTAAAAAAATAAAATTCACAAGAAACACTTAACAGAACATGAGCTGCATCAGGCCTCCTGAAGTCCTTTGCCACCCTGTACAAGTTGCAATCATAAGAAATAAAGCTTGCACACGTGAAATACATGAACATGGGCCCAGAAAGACTGAAAGCCATATCATCTGCAACATGGAATTGTTGAGATCATACATCTGCAATACTCAAGGCTTCTGGAAGTCTCAGGTCAGCACTGAACTTTTTACAAGCAGCACAACAGAAGTAAATCTTTCAGAGGGGGAAAAAAGAAACGTAAAGTAGGACTTAGGCTACAACATATTTATTGACCTCAGTTTGGTAAGAGTAACAGAAAGAATACGCCAGGAAAATGCCGCTATAGGACTGACGGTGAAAAACGAGAGAAGGGCAGGGGGGAAGCCAGTACTTGTCAAAGTTACGCGTTACAGAATCATGGAATCATTAAGGTTGGAAAAGACCTTTAAGATTATCAAGTCCAACCATTAACCTAACACTGTCAAGTCCACCCTAAACTATGTCCCTAAGCACCACATCTACTAAAACCTCCAGGGATGATGACTCAACCACTTCCCTGGGCAGCTGGTTCTAGTGCCTGATAACTCTTTTGCAGAAGAGATTTTTCCCATATCCAATCTAAAGCGCCCCTGGTGCAACTTGAGGCAGTTTCCTCTCGTTCTATCACTTGTTACGTGGGAGAAGAGACTGACACCCACCTCACCACAACCTTTCAGGTAGTTGTAGAGAGTGATAAGGTCACCCCTCAGCCTCCTCTTCCCCAGACTAAACCACCCCAGTTCCCTCAGCTGTTCCTCACAAGACTTGTGCTCTAGACCCTTCACCAGCTTCGCTGCCCTTCTTTGGACACACTCCAGTACCTCAATGTCTTTCTTGTAGTGAGAGGCACAAAACTGAACACAGTATTCCAGGTTTGGCCTCACCGGCACTGAGTACAGGGGCACAATCACTTTGCTAGTCCTGCTAGCCACACTATTTCTGATACAAGCCAGGATGCCATTCACCTTCTTGGCCACCTGGGCACACTGCTGGCTCATACTCAGCCCGCTATCAACGAACACCCCCAGGTCATTTTCTACTGGGCAGCTTTACAACCACTCTTCCCCAAGCCTGTGGTATTGCATGGGGTTGTTGTGACCCAAGTGCAGAACCTGGCACTTAGCCTTCTTGAACCTCATGTAGCTGGCCTCAACCCATTGATCCAGCCTGTCCACATGCCTCTGCAGAGCCTTCCTATTCCCCAGCAGATCAACACTCCCGCCCAACTTGGTTTTGTTTGCAAACTTACTGAGGGCGCACTCTATCCCCTCATCCAGGTCATTGATAAAGATATTAAGCAGAACTGGCCCCAAAACTGACCCCTGGGAAAAACCACTTGTGATCGTCTGCCAACTAGATTTCACTCAATTCACCAAAACTCTTTGGGCCTGGCCATACAGCCAGATTTTTACGCAGCAAAGAGCATACCCGTCCAAGCCGTGAGCAGCCACTTTCTCCAGGAGAATGCTGTGGGAAACAGTGTCAAAGGCTTTACTAAAGTCTAGGTAGACAACATTCACAGCCTCTCCCTTGTCCACTAAGTGGGTCACCTTGTCATAGAAGGAGATCAGGTTGGTCAAGCATGACCTGCCTTTCATAAACCTATGCTGACTGGGCCTGATCCCCTGCTTGTCCCATACGTGCCACATGATGGCAGTCAAGATGATCTGCTCCATAACCTTCCCCGGCACCGAGGTCAGACTGACAGGCCTGCAGTTACCCAGCTCCTCCTTCTGGCCCTTCTTGTAGATAGTCATCACATTTGCTAACTTGCAGTCAATAGGGACCTACCCAGTTAGTCAGGACTGCTGACAAATTATGGAAAGTGTCTTAGTGAGCACTTCTGCCAGCTCCCTTGGGTGGATCCCATCTGGCACCATAGACTTGTGTGTGTCTAAGTGGTGTAGCAGGCTGCTAACCATTTTCCCTTGGATTATGGGGTCTTCATTCTGCTCCCTGTCTTCCAGCTCAGGGGGCTGGGTACTCAGAGAACAATTGGTCTTTCTATTAAAGACTGAGGCAAAGAAGGCATTAAATACCTCAGCCTTTGTCACTGTGTTTCTCCCTCACATCTAATAAGGGATGGAGATTCTCCTTAGCCCTCCTTTTGTTGCTAATGTATTTATAGAAACATTTTTAATTGTCTTTTACAGCAATAGCCAGATTAAGTTCTAATTGGGCTTTGGCCCTTCTGATTTTCTCCCTACATAACCTCATGACATCTTTGTAGTCCTCCTGAGTTGCCTGTGTTTAGTATTCTACCAGCAGGTGGCTTATGAAACAGAACCAAATAAAATTGCATCACAATGCGAGAGATTCCTAAAAAAAAAAAAAATTGCCATTTAAATACTACACCCCGCAGTAGTATCTTTACTATATCAAGTATTACTTAAAATACTTTGTGTTTTACAGATAACAAGTATCTTGCAGGATGAAGGGCAGCAATAACATCACATTATTAAAATCTTTGGTACTTACTCTGTTAATCTTGGTCCCCCTACTGCCAAATAGACTGCTCTCAAATAAAAAACAAAATCATGAAAGAATAATCTGTTTACTCTCCAAATACAGAGTGCTAATTAGCTAAAGTAGATTCTGTTTGTCCTTATAGTTATTCTTCACTAATCACACATATACTTTGCATCTCAGAATTCAATATAATTTACATCTTGTAACACCTCCCCATACAACTAAATGTCTGTAGATTTGCATAAGCAAATGCTCCAGTGCTCAATTTAATGATGACAGAGGTACCAGATGGCTGCAGATTTGCTAAGAACTTGTTCCTATAAAGTTTGGCAAAGACTTGTCTTCATAAGGTTCAATATATTTTCCACACTTCAAAACTGTAAGATAACAGCATGAAAAACTATTCTGTTTCTCCCTCTCCCAGCCTACCAAAAAAAAAAAAAAACCACCCAAAAAAAAACTTTATTAGACTTTTATCACTGAATACTTAATAGCTCAGCATGGGACCACTGCCTAAAGATCAAAGAACAAATGCCAGATGATATGGAAGTGCCTAAGTGATTAAAGCAACTTCCTACTACTTTAAATAAGCTTTGTGCTCCTACATTACCTCACACAGTTCTGCACACTGTTATATTAGAGCCACACCTAAGATAGCTCCAGACCATCTCACGTCCCTGCACAGCAGAGCCCCATGCAGAGGCATGAGCTCACATAGCAGAAGCAGGATAGCCACAGCAGTCTTTCTTGGGACAAACACTTCGCATACCCTTTCTCCATGGACAAAGGGTTACACTGGTTCCAGCAGTTGCCCATGCAGATCTCAACACAGCATCATGCTGCAGCTCCAGACTTACCCAACCATGTGCTTCCACAAATTCTGTCAGAGTTTCTAACCATTAGGTAAAGAGCCCCAGACCCTTACTTACTCATAACGGCTAAGTCACACCTGACCCCAAGAAAAAAAAAAATACACAGAAATCAGAGAAGTCAACACATGAATCCAGCCCTTAAAAAAAAAAAAAACACACAACAGAGTTCTCAGAATCCAAAACTTCTACAAAGCAATTAACTGGTACTAGCAAGGCCAGATCAAATTTTACCAGTATAACCAAAATTGACAAACATTTCCAAAGCACAAAAACCTTTACAGGCCAAGAAAAGAACTTTCTCTTCTATACCTAAGGCCTACCTGTGAGCGACACTGAATGATAGGAGCTTGCAGCAACCTTCTTCACTTTTACATCTTCCAGGCCTAAAGAAAAGTTAGTGTCATAAAATTTGTATAGCAGATACCATTTCATGCATAGACATAAAACAGAGCTGTATCAAGTGCAACAGGATGATTATTAATTTTATAACAAAAGCCTCTTATTTTGGGTCATAGACATGCAAGACTCACTATCATTTTCCCCATAGATTATGACCTTGTACACCCATTCTATCCTTCAGATACTCCACTACATGTTTAGAGCCAAGTGGCTTTATAGTAGAAGGATGCTACATGTCACTCCAAATTATATTTCTGCTCTGTCAACATTTACAAAGGAATTGGATTCCTGGATTACCTGTTACTTCACAGGGCTCCTTTGCTGTCAAGAACAGGGGGAGGGTTTTTCCTTGGTTTGCACGCTTTGCCCGAGACGCCATGCCAGTTCCCCAATGAAACACCAAACCGCTCTCTTTCCAGAGTAAACACAAATAGAAGAGATTAAAACACATCAACCACCAAAATAATCACTTAAGTCATTAATTAGTTTTAAAGGTACATTCACTTCATTTTCACTGATTCAAATTATACTTTAAAAGACCTTTATGCAAAACAACATACTTCATAAACATATGCATAACCCTGGTGAAGTCATCAAGCAACAAACAGTTGCAGTCTCATTTACACAGGTAAGAAAACTCAGCTCCCAAGGCCTATATCAGGATGTTATTGAGGACTCAGTAACAGAAGTCCCATAGCTGTAGCACCTCAGGAACAGACACTATTTATTTATTACTATAAGTTCATTGCACTTTTCTCTGTCCTTTCCTTCTCTTCATGCTAATTTGTTTGTGCAGTCCAGCACACTGAGGGAGTAAAGTCACTTGTCTTCTCAGGACCATTCAGAGGCTTGAACTAACCCTGAATCAAGATGTCGACTGAGCACAGAGCTCAGGAAAGCTTAATTCCCAGTATTCATACAGGCACCAGAGATCCCACTCTTCTTCCAAGCACCTCCTTTGCATCTTCAGCTAGACTCCACTACCTGGAATCCATACTAAAGTTCATGTAAAATTAAACCAAAAATAAAAGCACATGTGTAGTTTGTTGTTCCTCAGTTGTAAAAAAAACAAATAGAAGCTAAAATAAATATCATCATCTTCCCCCTCCAAGCCATTAAAACTCCATTTCATTTGTTACTGAAATGATGCAAGAATGATGACATATTTACCTGTAGCAGCAAGGGCATGTCTCAGTCCTGCAGCAACATCCACCACCTTCTCTTTGAGAGACTACTCAAGTAAAAGAAAAATATATTTTAGTTGCTTTTAACATTTAGTGCCTCCAAAAGCCAAATATGACACACACAGAAGTGGAATGGTATGAAGATAGTTCTCACAATTCCAGTCTGCATGTCACAATGCATATCAACATTTTGTATCACAAAGGAAGTAAATTTTGGCCAACAAAAATTAGTTGAAACATGTTAAAAAAAAAAAAAATCAAGCAAAGCAACTGCATGTACAGCTTTGTGTCATAAATAAAAAGCCACAGTCAATATCCTCACTTGAAAAAAGGAACCTTCTTGGCAACACAGGTATGTTTATTTTGTAATGTTAACCCAGTGTTTCTCAAGAATTACACCAAAACCTCCACTGCAAATACCAGTGACAAGCAGTAATAAGGTTCATCAAGCTGTTCAGTCTTACCAAGTCCTCTGAGCACAAACAATACAGTTGATAGTACCACCTACACTACTGAAGGTTGCCCAACATGATCATGCAAAAGACAACTATACCATGTCACATGTGCATAAAATGAATGACTTAAGCTTGCACAAGGTACTTCAATTCTGGCACTTCTCCACTTCTGATTACTCTGAAAATGTATTATTCTTCTCACAGATGTAACACTATTTTAAACAGATGGCATCAAGCCCAAGCATTTAACAGGACACAAACCAAAAGAGAAAATATTCCAAATAAATGAATGGTCCACATGGTGAGGGAGGACACAGATTCAGATTAGCACTGTCAATACTACCATTTTCAAAGCACCATACTGGAATGATGCTCCCAAGAAACGTCAGGGAACATATAAGAATATAAGAAACATCAGGTGAGTTAACCCCTATTCACTATGGGTTACCTAGGGGATCAGCTGTCCTTCCTCTCCTACATTAAAAAAAGGAAAGGAGTTCTGGCATGAGCCACAAGGATAAACTTCTTGTCTGAGAAACCTTTCTGCTCTGAATTTATTGCTTTCATTAGACATGAGAGATCATGTGGATGGAAAAGAGTTTCATAGTGTTCTCCAAATAAGAAACTACAGTATAAACTAGGGATTAATTAGAATTCGTGTGAGAAATTTATTTAGACTGTTAGGCTTATACCCAACAACAGGAAAGCTTTTCTGAAGTCTCAGTACTACTGAGTACTGAGTTTAAGTACTACTACGAAAAACGTTTTAAAACAATTAATTTGGGGCTACATTCTGAGCTCCCTCCTCACACTCAGCAGTGCCTCACCTACAAATATCACCATAGATTTCCACATGACTTACAGGAATAACATGAGCTATGCTGTCAGAGTCCAGCCTTTACAGTTGAAGATACCCGACAATAGAGAAATTGCTACCTAACTTCCCATCCTACTTCCTTGGAGCTGATATTGGTTGGTAAATACTGGAGGTTAGTTAAGAAGCGAGTCAATGTACTTGTCAGTTGCTTTACATGCAAAAGTAAAAACCATTTTAATCTCTGAAGTGATAAAATTAAAGTTTATTCTCTCAGGTCTAGTTCCTGCAGTTACATGCTTTCTCACACTTCTATTATTTTGGAGTGACAAAGCTTATTTTTATCTAACTGTTTTTACAGCCAAGAAGTAATACTACAGTCCTCATTTGGGAGGGAAGAAACTCTAACAGTTATAAATACAATTAAAAAACCAACACATACTTAAAAAACAGAACTGGTGCACAAGAAGCACAAGAGCAATAGATCAAAAGAATTGGCATAGCTAACTTTGTTGAACTCCAACATGCAGTTTGGTTTTTTTAGGGATGGATTATTGTTGGGTCATTTTGTTTTGCTTTGAGCTGTTAAGCAAAAACCTCCAGCCACGTACAATGAAGGCACATATCCTTCATGTAGCAAAACATATCTAGTCTAATCTTACTAACTTGAGGCAAAACTTCAGCTAGAGTAAATTTGCACAGTTTCACTACCTGTAGTATCACTTTACATCATCTGAGCATAAGACTCATTCTACAGATGTTATCAAAATACGTTATGAAATGTTATAAACCCTAGTGAAAGAGACACTTTGTTAGAAGTGGGCAACTTCTTTGTACAACAAGAAAAGCAGCCTTAGCTTCTCATTTCTGGATCAAGGACCATCTTTGGCCCTTTACTTCATTAAGTTTACTGGAACAGATAGATGCTATTAAAAAAAAAAAATAGTTGAAGATTCTGGTTTACAGCCTACCGAGGTCAGACAACCTTTGTAAATTGCTGGAAGCAATATAAAATACAGAGCTCTGAAGCACAGTTCCTTTTAAATCTTTACCTCAATCTTCTGTGGAATCAAGCACGGACCTGATATTTGAGGAACTCCTAATTGTCCAAAAGAGTTAGACCCACAGGACAGAACTAGGCCAGATCCTGCAAAATGAAGTTTTAGAGCCCAATCAGTAAATCCATGAGCAAAGCACTGCAACATTCTAACAAGCAAAATATCACAGCCAATTAGCTCAAAAAAGAACCTAACATGTCACATGCCAAAGTCCCTGACACCATAGGCTTCTGATCTTACACATCATGTTCAGTAAAGGTCTGAAGTTCAGTGGGATACAAGGAACATGGAGTAATTTAGTTTGCAAGGCAAGTAGCTTAATACCTGTGAGTGCCTGTGCATCACACAAGCAATAGCAATATGGAACTTTCAGCATGTTCCCTACATCAACATATTTCTCCAGCTTTTAGAGAGACAGATTTACCTACTAATATGATTGTAAAATCCCAGCCACAGGCAACTTGTTTTACACAAAAGCCAGACAGGGCAGTGCACAAAGTAAAATGCAGTACATCCTCTGTGTGATTCAATCCCAACTGCCCATCTTTGTTATGGCCACATACAAAGAGTTCTCCTCCACCTGAAAGAAAAAAACAAAACAAAACAAAAATCATGTTCCACTTCACAGACTAAAAAGACACGCGTATATGCCATGACATCCTGTGACAAATAACAATGGTAATTTTGTGTCACTTTAGGTAAAAAAAAAAAAAAAAAAAAAAAACACAAAAAAGAGAGAAACAGTTATTTCTGATGCAGCAGAAACACCTCTGAACAGGCACAGCTATGGAGAGTTGGGTTTGTTGAGGGACACAGCCCATATGGTAAGACAGACACCTCCCACTAAGATCCATGATAAAGTTTTTCATCCCATTCACATCTGTCTGTATTCCTTCTTTCCCATACTTAGCTAGGGCATATAGCAGAACCTTTCAAAGACTAGATGTTATCTTCTGCTCCTTACCTTAAAACTTCTCAAGATTGAATAACCTCCCATTTGACTCCTCCCTCCCACTCACCCCCCATCCTGTATACAGAAAAATTGGCTGTTTTGTATGAAAAGCTGTTATGTGAAACAGGTTAAGAAACAGTGCTCACATAGCCATAAAGTAACCAGACAAGGTAAGCAAAACGGGAATTTCCCCAATATATTGAGTTAATTGGCATGGGAGAAACCTGTTTTGTAATTAAGAACTGGTACTTGCTCAGAAACAGAAGACACAGATAGGTGGCAGCACCAAGTCATCAGGGAAACCAAACAAACCAAAAAAAGTGTTTAGATGTCATATACTCCTTGTGAGTGCAATGTTTTTACCAGTGATAACTGCAGAATGTCCCCCTCCTCCAGTAATGTTTTTAATGTCTTGACATTTGCAGGAAACATCTTTCAGTGACTGAGGTACAAGCATATCCTCTTTATGACCAAGACCAAGTTGTCCATAGCTGTTTGCACCCTTCAAATACACACAAAAAAAAGTAACACATTTTTTAAAAACTTAACAAAAAGAGATACACATCTGCTCCTAAGAGCAAACAAGTTTATCGGGTGACAGGTCACAGGTTAATCTGCCAGTATTTGCTCCCGAAGATCCCCCAAAATGGCAACCTTCACTCTTACTGCTGTGACACAGGACCGTCCTAAATTTGCTGTCATTAAGGCTGCCCTTGCAACCCCAGTATTTTAAGTAACATACTGGAATATATCCTGATAAGACTTTAACTGCAGACTAACAGTTACTAAGGAGGAAAGCCTCATTATTAGGTTGTTTACCACCTGTTTAATTTTAACACTAATGTTCCCCACTCATCACTAAGATTTTATTCATGCCAATGCTTTCTGGCAGTCCACCTCCAAAACAAGGTCAGAAAGACATGCTAACTTATTCTGGAACCTAAACAAGTAAACCAGAAACACTTATCCCTCATTGACTAAGTTTTTTAACTTAAAGTATTCAAAATGAAAATATACCAATTATAAATGTATAAAGTACAAAATTATAGCCACTAAACCAAACGTAGAAAGCAACCACTGATGTGGTAACATGTCAGGGAATTTCTTAGCCAGTTTAAGCTCTATTAAGCGTCCAAGTCTGAAGAGCAAAGTGGATTCAGTAATTTTCCCAGCTCACAGATTGCAGTAACAGCAACACTCAACACCCGCATTTCGCCCCTGGGGATCACCCGCTGGTTGCACTTGCCCTACCTCACCTGTGCTCCCCCTGTCTATCTGCTCTCTATAAACGTTTTGTACCTACAGAAACAAGACTTCAGACAAAAGCATCAGGCTGCTCGCCTCAGCCCATAGTTAACGGGTGGATGAGATGTCAGGCTTCGAGCTCAACAGGCGGATCAAGTTGTTGTCTCACAGTTACTACTAGTGACAGACAGTTGCAGAGCGTGTTACTACTTAACAGATGTAATTATTTTTAGAAGGCTTGTCACAAGCTCTCATTTTAGCCTGTAACTTGCAATGAATTTTCAAGTTTTCAAAAACAGGCAAGATGAGATAAGGTGCTGAAAGAAAACAGGCACCTGAGGAACTGCAAGCCACACAAAGGCGCCTATCCTAACGCTAACACGCCTGTCTTCATTTACCCTTCCGAGACTGATGGGTTATTACAAACATGACTACCGCAGAGCAAAACAAGCTAGTAAGGAAAACAGATACCAGTTTAATGGATCTTAGACCCCCTTTGCTCATCAGGTAAAATCACGGTTCTAATGAACTACCGGGGGGGAAAAAAAAAAAAAGAGTTTTATTTCTTTTGGAGAACTCAGGATTTCAGCCCAGGCCGCACACTTGGGGCGAAAGGCGCTTCCACCGGTCCCCCACACTTCGGTGGTGGCGGCTGAGGTGAACAACGCCCCAGCCCCACCGGCCAAGGCACCGCTCAGCGCCGGCGGGACGCCCCTCGGCGCGGAGGGAAGCTGCGGGACCATAAACCTTCAGCTTCTCGGATTCCTCGTGAAGCGGCAAAGGGCCGATGAAGCTCGACGAGGGGCACTCACCACAA
>NW_010538239.1:0-33006 GCF_000687285.1 Phaethon lepturus | reverse complement strand
CTCCTCTCTCCCGCTGCGGTTGCTCTTGCCGTTTTTTTTTTGCTCCTTAACTATGTTATCCCAGAGGTGCTACCACTGCCGCTGACCGGCTTTGCCTTTGGCAGTGGGAGGGCCGGTCCCTCCTTGCCAGCTGGCATCAGCTTTGTCAAACATAGGGGAAGCTTCTAGCAACTTCTCACAGCCTTGTAACCCCTCTGCTACCAAAACCTTGCCATGCAAACCCAATACGCCTGTCTCCGTTGAAAAGTCTGCTTAAGGAATTTTCTCTTGATAGGCAACAAAAGGAAAAGCAATTTTATTTTTCTGAATTGCATCTTCTCTTCACACTATCATTCATCATGTTAGTGTTAAGGAAGCTCAGACCAAGATTCAGAGTTTAAGTACTGCTGCTTCATGGTTGTTTTCTGATTATCTCTCTGCAGGGACTTTTCACATTTTCTGTGAACATGTTACTGGAAAACTGACCACTGTGGATCTGTGAGTCCATCTCACCATTCACCTCACATTTCTACTCCCTTTCTTATCCACTGAAGGAAAGCAATATTGCTATGTCAGTGAAAATGAGGTACATTTGGACCGTATTGTGTTATTCTCACCTTTAAAAAATGGATTCGTGCTACTAAAGTAAATTACCAAACTAGAGAGTCTTCATAACACAGAGACCTCTTTAGGGAAACTTAAGTCTGAAAAGGCATATTCAGTCATTGTTACTGCATGTGTGATGTACTTATAATTGGTTTGCTTGAAGTACAGATAGATTTTTATGTTTGTCCTCATGAACTACAGACTTACTTATGGCTGCTCCCAGGTCAGGCTTTCATGGAGCCATGGAGAATTCTGTACATAAAAATGCACCTAAATATTTTTAATGCTCTTTGTAGCTACACTGGAGATTTATATCACATGGCACAGCTATCTCTGCAGTTTAAATAAACATGGTAGATTTAAAACCTAATGTATTATCTGTTTTCCTTATAGACATGGAAGCCTTTGTTGGGTAGGACAGTGAACTGGCATTTATGAGTCTGAGGTTCAGTCTCTGCTTTTTTACAGAGTCTTCCTTGACTCTTGATAAGTCACTTACAGAGTTGTCCACAAAAAAAAGATGTAAATGGTGCATTATCTGTAAGTCTAGTGTAATATTTAGTCATTGAGATGGTTTCCTAGTGGAGAGAAATAGTTGCATGGAGAGTACCAGTTCAGATAGTGGGTTTTCTCAACAGGATGCCCAAATCAGCAATCTACAGGGGCTAAAAACACATTTGTTTGTCTTATCTCTGGAGATTACAGTGTATTTACAAGTGCTCAGTCCCTCACTCTTAGGTTTTAGAGCAGCTAGTATCACTGGGCTTTCAACAAGGGGGCCTGCTGTAACTATTGCAATGAAAATACCAAAAAGCTGCTGATATTAAGTTAGTGAAATCCAGACATCATTTACTTCATCCTCAGAAAGTTTTACTGTTAGATGATGAGGATGAGATTTCTACTACACATTGATATGGAGTACAGCACCACTTTCTTCACATTTCATGTCAATTAAATGTCACAGACTCCCCCATACACTGGCTGTAAACCAGTGTATCAGGGAGAGGAAGCAAAACCAAAACTCCCACCCTCACAAAAAGCAGCAAAAACATCAGCTGCTTCAGGTAGCTGTGGGACTAGAAGCATACTTATGCCCAGTGGCAGGGAAATAGAAATACGGTTCGTTCTCTTCTCCTCTTGATAACTGATAACGCAATAATAAATACATAACAGCAATAATAATATCAAGAGTAGATGGCTGAGTGAAAATAAACGGTTTCAATAACTCAACTTCATTAGTGCAGCCTTATTCAGCAAGGTGCTAAGCACTCTCTTCTCTCACCTGGTGCATCTTGGAGGTTCGAGACCCATCAATAGACACATATTTCAAATGAACCATTCTATTCTAAAATACTCTAAGAACTTGAGTGAAAGTAATTATGCAAGCTGCTTGAAGATAAACTCAATAGGAGGCATGTTAGCATGTTCAATTGGGGCCTTTTTTTCTTTAATTATTTTAAAAAAGAGAAGTATTCTACAATGTGCAGTAAGTTGATAAAGGCAAGCAGGGCATTCGTTGCAGGGCATTAAGCAAAGCAGGGAGCTGTAAGGCCTTTGATCCACATATCTGGCTCTACTGAAAAATGAGATAAAAAGTAAAACAATAAAAGTTATTAACAAATTAATCTTTTTTGAGAGGTGAATACCTTGGTTTCCCCTTACAATAATTGGAGTCATGGCTTCGCTGCACAATATAATACTCACGTAGGAGGTAAAAGTGGGGTTTTTCATTTGAATGCTACCATGCAAATACAGTGTGCAGCATGGCCTGTATACTGTTTGTAAAGTTATATTAGTTGTGGGTTGTTGAGTTGTATTGTCTTCAGTGATTATAATGTTCTCTTACAACGCACAGTGAAACTTTGTTAGCAAGGACATATACTATGGGCTTTTAGGTAAAAGCTAAAATATCCCGTGACCCAATGGAGGTAAAAGTTCATACTGAGTACCAAAACTAAAAGCTACTTTGAAAAAAGAAGCAATGCCAGAAAAGAATGGATTTCTGTGACGCTTAATTACAAAACGCCATTAAAAAAGGTGATTTGGATAATATAGCTAGTGAAGCAACATGATTTTTTTTTCTCTTCTATTAGATAGAAAAGCAGATCTAGTCTTGAATGTGACTGAAAATTAAAGTGAGGAAAATTTCATTTTTCAAACAAAAATCTAGTAATCTGAAAAATTTTGGTTGAATAATTTGACATTTTTCTTCCAGTCTGAGCTTTATGTTTATTCCTCTAAATTAATTCACACTTGAAAGCAAAACTTTGGCTTGACTTGAAAGGAACCTTTTGTTCTGTACTTGTTAATACATACCATTTTGAGAATGTTCATCTTTTTTCCAACATTTTTTATAAAGTGGGAAATTTCTTGAAACCAGTTCTTTACTGTGAACATAGGGATTTCCACAAATCAGCATCTAAAGGTGAAAAAATTTTTCTTTGAAAACTGTCTTACTAACCAAACCCCAAAGCACACAGGATGGGCACAGAGAGATTCTTTGGCCCTCAGGAAGGGAAAAGAAGTTCTTTTCTTGCCATAAGCTAATACATGTCCTGCTGTAGAGTGCTAACCCACGAACTGGTTTTACTAGCCAACTTCTACCAGAGTTTCTGGTGCAGATAAAGCAGTATTAGCATAAGTTTAAGAGGAAGGGAGGACAACTGGGGAAGCAACCATTTAGCCCTCTGATGGTCACCACTGAGTGTTGCAAACAAAATCAATCTCCCCGCTTCAAGTGCATAAAAATAATTTGCATCTATGCTATGCTTTTAACATGGTTAAATGTAAGGAGTCCTCTAAGATAGCTTGCACAGTTACTTTTTTTAGGATTGATATGTCTAGCAGTTAAATGTATGTATGCAAAAATTTTTTTACGTTTAGTGCCAGATCTCTGGAAATCAAGTTTCTCTTTCTACTTGTCTACTTCAGCCTTCATTTCCCTTCAGAACTTCTCTCTTTGTCCCTAAACTAACCTCAGTTTCATGTGCCTGTTCCTTCTTCTGGGCTGCTTAGAGGGGTCAATGTCTTTCCCTCCACCTTGAGGGAAAACCTTCCATTTATGGTATGGTATGAGCTGATCCAACCCCAGATTTCTCTTAATGTCCTTAAAATTTGGATCCCTTTTCAATCGTATTTCATACACTGTTTCAGAAAAAAAAATTGTCTCTCTCCTTTTTTTTGGCAAAGCTTTCCTATTTCTATTCTGTAAGTGGGGTAACAAGCATTGCTGCTTTGTAACCACCAAACCTAGGTATTATAAATAATTTTTTTGTTTGTTTACAAAGAATAACTGTGTTGATTTGTGGGCATTTGAAGGCTGCATGAGACTGGGGATGTAGCAGATGCCACTGGTGAAATTCTCTGTAGCCTTAAGGCTTCCCACAGATCCCCCAGCAATGGAGACTTTGGCCAAGGGCTGCAAAAATATGTTTGGTTCCATAGGTAGCCCAGGATCATAAAGGGATGAGATACCTTAACATCACTACATCCTTTCCTCTTCTTCTCCTATCATCTTCTGCATGACATTAAGGAGAGACAGTGCCCCCACAGGCATTTAACCCATTACCTGGACTCCTGCAAAGTATATATGTAGAGTACCAGATAGATAGATAATCAGCACACTAGTATATAATCGTGTAATATTTAAAGTGAGCAAAGAAAGAATTTTTTTCTCATCTTACCTTTGGCATTTTTTTCATTTAATGAAGTTCTTTAGGTTTTCAGGGTACTTTGCTTTGTATGTAATTACTGTACAGAATATAATCACTGAAAGCCATTTGCTGATTTGTTCTGAAGTACAAAATATTTTATGCTATTTTATCAAAATCAAGTAAGAAAATGAAAGCAATCTTTTGGAACCCCATATAGCAAACAATCCATGTGTGAAAGCTAATAAAAAGCTTTAATGCTTGGACTATCAGCTTCCATGGTATCACACACAGTTCTATTGTACAGAAGCCAGAACTGGAGTTTTAACTTAAGCATTAACTCAAATGGATATTAATCTCTTGGGTGCCATTTGGAAAGCAAGCTGTGGGGTGGAAGACAGAAACACAAGTGCATTTATTGCATATCCACAGGGCAAACCACTACTATACTTATTGGACTTACACTCTTTGACCTTGTGCATAAAGATGTGAAATGAGGCTTGAAATAAAAGAGAACACAGTATGATTTGCAAGAGTTAAATGAAGAAGAAAGACCTAAAGCAAAAAAAAAAAACCCAAACACCACAAAAAAACCCAAATCCGGGAAAACAACCCTCAACCAAATATTTTCTGATTAAAAATCTGCAACTGCATTGTTAAGTTGCCATTTGTTTCTGTAGTTCCAAAGGCAGGCGTAGTTGTTACAGTGAGTCCTGGGTGTACACAGGATACACTCATTTTTTGAACTGTAGGCCAAAGAAATTATTTGGTTTCAGTTGTTATTCCATTAAGTAAGTCACAGGATATTTTTATAAGTCTCACCGTATGATTCTGGATTTCAGAAATAATTTGCACAAACAAAAGGTTGGTGTTTTTTAGCTTCATGGAAGTAGAGGACAATATAGAATTATATGTTGGCCAAGATATTTTGGAGTTAAGTATCCTTTGACAAATATGATCATGAAGATCTAGAAAAACATTGGAATTAATGGCATAGCTTCTTTAGCTGGTTTCTGGTGCTCATCAGAGTCTCTGGTTTGTTCTTCAGCTGTACAGCCAAAGACTTGCATGATCAATGCTCCTCTCTTTTTCCTGTCCTCACCCCTGTTTGCTGATGTCCAAAGGGATTTGTGACAGCAAAGACACTTTTCTTTCTCCCTTCTCTCCCCCAGCGTTATTCCTCTGCTGAAAAATCATCTTATGTTACACAAAAAATGAACCATAGGGTTATAGCAGCTAAAATTGTACTTTGCAAAAATTGATTGAAGCATTTGGACTTCTGAAGCAGGTACACTTCTATTAACTTCTCTGTAGGATCTGCAGCCTGTTAATTTACCTATTGCAGAAGCTGACAGTTAACTAATTTATGTCTTCTCCAAACCAGTGTTTGTTTTTTTTAAAAAAATACTGTGAAACTCTTTGGGGTATAGCATCCTTCCTATTAGAAAATGAACACCTTTTCTTTAGGCTTATTTTTACTGATGCAGAGAGTTTCATCTCCCAGCCCTACACTCTTTTTGCCTAGTGTCACAGATGCTAGACTGACAGAATCCAGTCTCTTTTCACCTGTAAATGAGTAAGAAGTTAAGCTGGATGAAACAGAGCTTTTTTTTCCACTGACCTGTCCAAGGGCTGAGCAACTGAACTGCAGTAAGCTTCCAAATTTAAATTCAAATGTTTAGATAGCATCAAGTCACAGAGAATTACTTTATAAAGACGTTAGCTCCTTTTAGGTAAACCCAAGTAATATTTAAAAAAAAGCAACTCATGCATTATTTTCTTCAGAAGATCTTCTTAATTCACATTGAATAGAGTTGTAGATTGAAAAACAAAAACTATCTGAAAAATTTCAGTAAAGTCTCAGTGAAAATTTGGACAGTTAAATTTCATATCAAGCAGAACAGTTGCCAGGAAATGTTATTGTTCCATCAAATCATGACACGTTCTGGGTGAAATCTGTACATTTCCAGGGTGTGACTGAAAATGTTGAACCCCCAATTTTTCAGTGAAAAATAAAAATTCTCCCTGTGGTGTCTCTGTCATCTTCTGATGAGTTGGACAATTACCATTACAACATTGACTGTACATATGAGAAAAAGGAGATGATACCTCCCAGACTCTCTAGCTTGAGGGTGTATAACACAGTCCCCATTTTGTCTCCGTTTTGGATGGAAGTATTTGTACTGCTGAACAGAGGAGCTGGAGCTCAAGCACTGAACCCTGATCCTCATGAAGACCCCACTCCCAGGTGGTGCTGTAGACCAGCTCACCCCAAGACAAACCTGCTGTACTAGATGTTGTGGAGAGAGCTGGTTGTGCCACCTCTCCTAAGGGCTAGAAACTGGTCCCATCGCCTTCTTGTTTCATAGTGTTGACCTACTGGAAGTGTGTGAATCCTGAAAGTGCCATCAGCACCCAGATACAACTATGGCAGAAGGCTGCTACGGAGAGGGAAATGGTGGTGTGGGATCTGCAGGCTTGCAGTGGAAGAGGAATTGGCTGTTGATGAGGAAATCTACACCCCTCCATTTCCCTGGGCCACCTCTCTGGGTCAGGGAGGGCACAACATCCCTCTAGGTTGTCCTGAGTCATCAAAGGATGTTCCAAAGGATGTTCCACTCTCACAAGAAAGGAAGTTCTCACTGGCAACAGAACATTTGTTGCTACCTAGTTTTCAGTCCCTGTAAACCAGTAAGCTTATTAAAGGTATGGAGAAAAGCATTTGCCCCCCAAAAAGGATAGTCTGCACTCTTCCAGTTTCAACTTCTTGAATTATCTTTTTTTTTTTTTTTTTTTTTGCCTGTATTTAACACTGAATAGTAAAGGATAAGAGGACTGAAGAAGGAGCCAATGGAAAAAGAAATGGAGGACGAAAATCTTCTAATGGAAAATAACAGCAATACATGTTTCATGTCAAAGATATTAAACCATAACACACACAAAAAATGTAGTAAAACAGTACAAGCATTGTTCCTACAAGAGCAGAAAAATTAAGTGGTGCAGATATTCAGCTACAGCCAGTGTTTTTTATTAGAACATGTGGTGTGTATAATGTCTACACAAAAATAACATTACAGAATTATAATCATTATGTAAAACATGCAGACATGGCTTAGGAAGGTTAAATATTCTGGGTGGAAATCAAATCCTTTCAGATATTAGGGGAAAAAGGCGATTTTGCATAGTCCTTCTTGAAACTTGTGATACAATGACTGCAATTTATTCATCACATGCAGCCTTGCATACAGAATAAGTACATTAAAATAAGTTTGAGCACCCTCACTGTAAGCAGCAAGCAAAATGAAATGAATGAAAGGTCAGATTCTACAGCAATATTCTAATGTATTACACCTATATGGAGAATTACATAATTGAAATTAAGCGCTCTAAAGAAAGGGAGAAAAGAACTGTTGGAAAGCTTTTGCCTGCCAACCTGACAGCTGAGTTTGGACAATGAAAACTTAATATCAGAAAGCAAATTCTGAGAAGGAGTTAATGCCTTTTTTAAAAACAAAACAAAACCCCCAAAAGCAGAGGACAGAGATCACAAAGAATGAGCAATCAAGTAGGCTGTGCGGGAGCTTCTGAAAAGCACCTGACCTACACTGTGAAGATCCCTCAATACTATATTATGAGCGATCAGTCAGAGAATGAGAAAAAAAAAAGAAAAACCAGACAAAATGTATACAACAATTGTCAGAATACATGGGAGAAGAGAGGGAACAGATCTGTTGATCATCCTTTCCAGCTCAGCTAAAGTTTCAAGTCACACCCATTGCCCACTATTTCTGAAGACTCAAAAACTGTGTGGAACTAATGAAGGTGAGAATTGGAAAGAAAATGTTGGCATTAGAAGAGGCACAAAGAAATTTTGGCAGAGATGCTTCTGATTTGGTGGGTAACACCAAACTCAAGGGGAAGGAAGAACATACACTAAAAACAAGGCTTAATCCCTGGCAGTAAAACCTGAAGAAATTAGCTAGTCAAAGGAGTATTTTTATTATGAGCTCAACAGTAGGTGAGTACCATGCCCCAGCACTTTGAAGTCATCTCAGTAAAATACAGTATATTGAATCAGAAGTCCTAGAATACTGCTTTTATGCCATGCTCAGCGCCCAGGAGTAAATAGCATTAATATCCCTACAACAGTTATAAAATACTTTCACTGCAACATTTACTAAAATATTGACAGAAGCACAGATAGGAGACGGTTTCAGATCTTGCATTCCCTTGTCTTTATGTAGTCTTTGAAGGAGGTGAAGGAAGTTTGCTTGCTCTCCTTTCTGCACCCTCATGAAACGCTTGGCAGGCTCTGGCTGAAAGCATAGTAGTGACTATTTGAAGTTAGTATGATCTATGAAAAAAGATATGAAACAACATGTTTTTCTGCACCTTGAGGTAACTGAAATGAGAACCTGTGCCATTTGCAGGAAGTCTGAGGCAACCCTAATTCAGAAAAGGAAAACTCTTAGGCATGCACCAAAGTATTGATTCAGCACAATACTGACACACACTGAAACCTTTTTCTTAATACAGGCAAAGTAAAACACAGACTTAAAGTAAGTTTTAACAAAAACACTAAATGGAAGCCTGAATACTCAAACAGGGCTGTGCAGGAGTGACAAACCCGTTGCAAGCCAGCCTAACACACTGAGCATCGTAGCACGTTGTCATAAAGGAGTGAGGATATGATGTATGATCCGCTGAGAAAATGATGTTTCTGTAGCATGTACTCACAGCTCTTTCTGGGAATGTCAGTATTTCCCTCTTTGAATATTCCCTGTGCATCTCTCTTTATTATAAAAACTCCTGCAAGCAAAGGAGAAGGGCGCAAGAAAAAGAACAATATATCAGGCATTCAAAATAGCACAGCCACTACAAAGAAAAAGCCCAGAGCTACAGTGATTTTTCATGAGGCAAAGTAAAAATCACTCAGGAAATTTAGTAACAGCAACAATGAACTGTTCTCTTGTTTCATACCATTCACTCTTTGTTCTTAAATACCCCTCTGCAGAAAAATAAGCAGCACACATTCTCTTTTGATCATCTCTTTTTGTGTAGACTGTCCTTAACACACTTACAGAATATTTTGAGGGTTAAACTTTGTATTTTTAGTGCTTACACTCTCCAGCTGTAGGCTATGTACTGAAATTCTTCTATTCCTCTCCCATTTTACATATTAGCTTCAGTTTAATGCGATCAGTCTGAAGAGACACTTGCAGTATTGCTGGCTGACATAGTAGAAAATACCTTTTATGGCCTAATGCACCAATGTGTACATAACTCTTTACCCTTATGCTTCTTATTTGTTACTTTTTATAGTTATTCATGTGATTACATAATTAGCTGACCTAGTTTATGATGTTTGTTCCATTATTTGCTCCTGCATCAGAACAAGATCATAAATAACAGTGAAAGAAAAGAAGCATTTATTTCAACATAGAATGACTCAAAATTTTCCTTCTCATAGATTTTTGTAAGGAAGGTGTCAGAGAAAAGAAATTCTGATATGAGATTTAAGCATAGTCTTCATCTGATGGAGAGTGGATATTTCCCCTCTTTCTTGGAAATTTTTACCTAAAAAAGAGAAAGTGATATTGTATTCCAAAATAATTCACACATTATTTGAGTCACTGAGGAAAGCTGGAAGCTCTTAAAAACTCATGTGACCGAGGCTCTAATACAGTTAATGAAAAGCTGTAGAGAATTCCAGTGTTTACTAACAGTCATTTAGCTGGCTCCATTCATACTTTACAGCAAAAATAATTGTGATGGAAATGATACCATAGATCTGAACATTCTTCCTTGTCATCCAGAGTACCCTGTTATTTTGATTATTTGTTATTTTTGCCACTAGTTATTTCTTGTGTGTCTGATCAGCATGCAATACTAGTTTGATCTGTAGGAACTACCACAGCATAAATGCCAACCATAAAGAAGAACCTTTAAAATGGACAATTAGGAAGTAATCTGTCCTTCAGGAAATTAGCTCCCTAATTTTCTATTAGTGGCAGATGCTACCAACTGATCTAGAAATGTTTTCATTCCTTCAACCTAAGCAAATCACTTTCCCATTCTGCAGGCTTTCCACTGTGTTTGAAGCTAACATTATAAAATATAGCTGTTCTGGAAACAGAAGGCCTGTAAGATATAATGGGAAATTATAATTTTGCTGTATTTTTTGTACAACATTTTGGAAGATTATATTAGTGCATCTTCTGTAAGGTGTTTTATACCACTGAATTTTCTTCCCGTGGAAAGGAAATAACATTTTATATTCTGCAGCTTTTTAGAATAATTCTTATGGAAGTGAATTGTTGAACTCATACTAAAATTCTTCAGTAAGTTTATCTAAAGGCCTTTTAACAGAGCACTTAAAGGACTGGAAATATTTCTGCATTAAAAGTGATAAATATTCACTTTAGAAACCTCTCCTATGCAGAAAAAGTTCAGCTGCGACTTTTCTCAAAGGAAATGGATTCTTCCAGCATTAACTTGAAGCAGAGAAAAAGTCGCCCCCTCCCTCTCCTGATAACTTAACTAAGGACTGGCTCATTTTCCAGACATACAGTTCTTTATAAAGTCCGTACATTTATCAGGTTTAAGGTTTAAAAGTGTAATTCTGCTATGTACCTACAACTGCTGGGCGTGTGTAGGCAAGTTTCATAGCCAAACATCTGTCTTCTGAAAAAGCAAAGGAGATTAAATTAATTATGGAGCTGCAAGGAACAGTCTAACTTGCTTAAAAAGACAGAGCACAGGGCACAGGTTTCTGCGACTTCCTCGTCTGCTGGCAGTACTAACTCAAGCCACCTCTTACGTGCGTGCCGACGCTTTGAAGCTGGTACCTCTGTCATTGTAGCTTCACCGCAGCTGTTAAAACAGCCGTTAAAGCAAAATCAAAACCAACAATTTAAAACTAAGGTAAGGCCCGGCCTCTGTCATGAGCAGAAAGAAACACCCCAACTTTGTCACGTCTTGTACGTGGTACCATACTTTAAAACCTTTGTTTAAAAAGACTTTGAATTATTATGTGAGAAAAGGATTACCTGGATTTAAATTTTCATGAGGGGCTGCAAGAGAGATTTTCTGAAGATCCCACATGTTTACCTGTAGACAGTATATGATAGATACATGATAGGATTTATAAAGAGACTGATGGGAGAACCTTCAGCAATGCACAGAAAAACACAGAGACACTGGAATAAATTGTTATCCCTTGTTGACAGTATAACACTACTGCAGAACTGCTGTGTCAGCCTGTGCTACTCCACCTTAACAAATTGCTTGAAACCTTATATATAATTAAGCTGTATTTTCATTTTAGCGCTCTGGTGTCATGTACCAACCTATTATGTTTTAGCTTTGCAATAAAATACACAAACCTATTATGCATAGTATGAAGTAGAAAGCAGGAATAAAATACTACTGCCTTTCTCTCTGTTTGCTACTTATTTAGATGGTAAAGTCTTCTGACAGGCATTCGTCCTACTGCGTGAAGTATCTATTAAATCCATAGAAGACTAATGAATAAATAATAGTAATACATAGACTTCACTTTCATTTGCCATGAGTTTATAAGTTTATTCACAGTAAATATAAGCTATCAATATAGTTTAAGAGGTGTACTAATGATGAGATACCAAAGAATAGCATTTCCATCACTCATACATAAGCAATTTGTTACGAAGCACATTAAGTTGTTGTTGCATTGAAGATGCATTCCAAAAGCTTATCTTATCCATCATATCCCAATGGTTGTCCTACCAGAAGCCATTGATTAACATAGGAGCTTTCAGATTTGGAACAATTTTTTATCACTTCACACTTCTAATAGAAGAGGATTTATTTCAAAAAGACAAGGGAAATGTAAATAAAATTCTAGGCTAAATTCGGAAACCATTGTATCCTGCCAGTGTTTGGTAAGACTCTGTACTTATTCCCTGACCTCTTTTGAAAGTGTCTTTATCCTAACTCATCTTTGCAGTCCTTGGAGACTGCAGCATCTCAAATCTCCTTTAGGAATGGAGACCAAGATCTTGTTGGAGGTGCCAACATTTGTTCCTGCTGTGAAGGTAACATCAACCGGCAACTGCAGGCAGTTGGCAGCTATCCCGATTCATCCTGTAGTTACAGCAGCTTCTCCATGCCCTCCCAACCCTTATGAAAAAATGAAGTGGTTTTGATATACATCGCTTTTTCTAATACTTTGCAGCCTCCAAGGGAGATGCAAACACAATCTGAGAAATAATCTTAGTGAAACCAATGGCTTTAAATCCCATGGCTGTAAGTCATGATATACCTAAACTCTTCCTGTGACTCATAGTGAACTCAGGAATATAAACTAATGTGGTAATACCCTTCAGACAAACTGAATCTTTCCAGGTATAAACGAAAGAAGTTGTACTAGACTTCAGGTATCTAGTACCTGATCTGCTGCTGCTGAGCAATAAACATTTCAATGTTTTTCAAAGAAAATACTTCTATTTACACCCATTTCAAAGACCTATTTAGTGGTTATTTATTTTCCTGGAAATTGCTCCCACTGGCTGTTGCAAGATGGACAATAGGTAATTCAGAGGTCTTCATCTCTTTTCAATTTATGCCTACCAATGCCTACAACAAGGCTAGAATGTTTTTTTATCAATAACACTGTAATGCATCAGATACTGCTAGGTAAAAAAGTCTTACTGGAAAAAAAACAACTTTCACATACTCTGTGATCATATACAGCCCATTTATTTCCATCAAAGCTTTTGGTGCTCAATGCTCATGAAATTGAGACCAGAATTTCAAACTATGGTAAGCCTAAGAAGAAAGAATTGTGGGTCAGTTTCCCTTAGATTGTTGTTAAAGTATTTACTTAAAGTTGTCTGATAGAAATCTGATAAAATTCAAGAGTCTTCAGTGTGCAAAGCACAATTATCTATGGCTGACCTGATGCAGCATTGAAGGCAGTATTGGACTAGACCTCCAGATATCCCTTTCAGCCCAAATTTCTACACTCCTACTTTGCATGTTTGTTTTATGTATATTTTCAATGTACAGATTGATATAGATTGTAGGTACAGAGAAAGGCAGATTAGGCAGATTCCTCACTGAAATGTGACAAATTAAATACCAAGAAGGGGGTGGGTGGGTGGAATAGTTTTCTCTCATGTAGAAAGAGTTGTAATTCAGGGCAAGAGGTGCCTTTTACTCTAACAAAGAGACATTTTTGTGTGTAAAGAAGGGAAACAACATTTATCTGAATTGAGAGAGTGGCCAGTTAAGGAGGAAATAAGAAGTTCCAGACAAGAGATTAAATGCAGGACATTGGCATATGAGCTATGGTATACTGCCCATCTAGGGAGAATCAGGAGAGAGGGGTCATCTAAGATCTGAATTTATCTGTGAGTGCTTTTTTGGGGAGTTCTGTTTCCTAGCAGCAACAGGCTGCTTCACTCAATGAAAGACGCAAAGGATGGGCAAAGCTTAAAATCCAAACTACTAGCATTTCAGAAGAGAGCAAGTCAGCTGAATAAGGGAGAGCAACAGAGATTTTTTAGAAATAACTTCAGCATGAATGTTATTGATGAACATGATTTTTCTTTCATTTATTCACCTGCATGTTTTATAGAAATTTCTAACTGTGCTATTTTGAATTGAATGAATAAAGGCTTCTATTTGCATTTTACCTTAGTCTGGTTTAAATCTGACTTAAGGCTGTAAGCACTGAAGGACATAACTTCAAAGCATTCCTCCTCTTGGACGGAGCATATCTATACACCAAAGTCTTTGGACACTTTCATAAGAGCTCTACATCCCAGTACATCTTCTACTATTCCCAGAGGGTTAACAGAGCTATCTGAGCTCTACGGGGACATGCAGATCTGGGACCACAACAATACAGGGAGATGAAAGTCTCTTCTAGTGGCTACAGGTGATACTGGAGTCTCTCTAACATGCAGTAAGATACTGGAGTACTTCCCAAAAGGGCCAAAGGGCATCATACTACGCTTTCAAGCAATTTGAAGATCCAGTGCTTCAAAGCTTTGGTCAGCCAGACTGGCCTAGAGCGGCACAAAAGTTCTCCTGTGTGGTTTATTTGCACTAGTTATCAGAACAATTTTATTGTCACATTTTCAGCTGCCTGATAGCTCTAGCTGGTCTCTAGCTATCAGTTTAAATTTTTAGAGCATTTCTCAAAGAGGGACTTATGGAGCTATGACTTTAATACTTCTCAGTAAAATGGACAAAAATGGAGGCCTAAGAAAGTAAAAAGCTAAAATAAGTACACCTTTCATTTTGCCTCTTAAATTGTGAGTCTACTGGCAGATAATCTTTCATACTATCATGCTCTAGTGCAATCGATACTAGTAAAACTGGTTTAGGAAAGCAAATTAAAGAAGTCAAAAGGAATTGAGGAAATACATCTAAGGAGCTGTGAGTTCTTCTAATTGCATGAAATCTTCTCTTTTAGAAGGTACTGTTATTGACAACTTTACCAGTCGTCCCCTCAGCTGTATGTTGGAAAAAAACCTTTGCAAATCTACGGCGTACCTGCATTGATCTCTGAATCTATTAGAAGACGTATGGGTATCAGACCCCATGGAAGTTTTTCTACACTAGGGTTTCTAAATACTGAAAGATTTTAGTTCTACCAGTCTGGATTTTTTTTTCTCCTTGCTGTAGCTATGGCCATATGTTTTCTGAGAAGTGTTTTCCACAGTACAGACTTTGTAAGCTTATAAGAATGTGGAAATATCAAATATGAACTTCAAGGATTAGTTAACTAGGGGCCTGAAATGCATGGAAAGTACTTAAGCTCAAAGAAATCAGTGTTTCAGATGAGTTCATGGCATCTTCCAAAAAGTGGGAACAATTGTAACTGATTGAATGCCACCTCCTACATTGGACACATGCATGAAAAAATTATAAAGCTATGAATTATAGAATGGTGAGTCCTAACAGCCAGTGAATTACAACATAAAATCTTAATCCCACCTGAACTAAGGAAAAATATAATTTAGCTTTATCCCCTTTATCCACTTTTGCATCTGTCCCTTTTGTTTCTTTATAGAAGGATACACCAGCTGAAGTGTTCCCTTAGAATCAGATCGATGACTTGATTCAGAGGCCTTTTAAAATAATTTCTGCTGCTGAGAAGATTAATCTAAAACCACTGTCAGTGTTGTAGGATTAGTTAGACTTTTTTAGTCTTTCCTTAATTGCTGTGGGATGACCAAAGTCTTTAATGCACTAGGGTTAAATAGCTGATTTTTCTACTTTAGCCTGGGCTTTGGGCTTCAAGTCCACTTTGCAGAAATTATAATTGTGAAATGTGTCCAGGTGGGTTCTTTTACAGCTGTAACCAGTAGTAAATACAACTTCATAATACAGAATACAACCTTCTTAAAACAAATTCTTGTTTAAAATTAGCAATACTGAGTAACAAGGGAAAATGAATGTTAAAATCATCCATGCATTTATTCAAGTTACTTACATGGTTAGTTAAGCCCCTTCTGTCCCAGGCTCCAAGCTGTGGAATTTCATTATTAGTCTCTTTCGTCTCCATGGCATCCTCTTCTTGATGTTTCCCTTCAACTATCCGATATCACCAATAAAGTATCTGTTACATTAAACTTTTCTGGAGTTGTGACCTCCAGATCAGTCTGGGAGGCTGAAGCACTCTTGGGAACTACTGAGCATGCCCAAGGATAGACATAAGCAGGCCATCACATATGAATGACTCCTGCATGGTCTTCTTAGAGTGCATTTTTTAACAGCTACAGCTGAATCTACCCAACAAATGCATTATAGGAAGCAGCACCAAGCACCTACTCAAGAAAAATTCTGGACTTTCTAGGAGCACTTCCAACTCTTTTATCCCATCTTGTTTATGAGTAGGGGATTGATTCACTAAGTTGTTCTATGAAAAATCAATTTGATGTATAATACTTTCCACATATTGCATTCCAATATTTTTAGAGGAAAGCTTCATGAGTCTCTGATGTATTATTTGGCTGTCTTACATCTTATTAATATTATTATTACAGCAGTTTTAGCAGCAAGATTTCATAGGAAATTCCCTATCAACTATTTTTAAAGCACAAGGAAAACAAGCTAATGGTAGGAAGCAAACTGGGCTAAAATCTTTCAAGTCTGGGACACTGGGTCAAAGGCAGAATACAAGAAACTGCTGCTCCCCTGAAGGGCAGCCAAGGACTAGGAAGGTTAGAGGTATGCGAAAGTGTATGACTATTTCATTCTACGCCTGAACTCCCTTAAAAACTCTTATCTCAACAGTGGGGGAAAAAACCCATTTAATTAGATGTATTCTTAAAGCTTGTTGCTGTGTTTGATCAAATACTAAATACAACCGTATTCTTGCAGTGGTGGCCCTTGCACAATTCTTACATTTCCCAGAGATCTTCCTCGTTCTCCTCCCAGATATCTTCGCAGTCTAGTCGGAACTTGGCCGGCTGGTCAGGGGCTATGAGCTCAAGGCGAAGTTATGCCAGCACGCACCGTGTTGTTCTGTGTTCTTCAAGTGGTGTTTTACAACTTGGCTGGTTTGATTCAAGGAATTAACCTGCATGTAGATAACTTGAGCTAACACTACTGGGAAGATAAGTGCTAAGTAGGCCTTTGGAAATGAGATGTGCCACTCAATAAGTAAGAACAAAAAGGTGGCTTGAGGTGGGCCAAAGGGGCCACAATTACCTCTGCACCTGCAAAGATTGTGGGCAGCTGAGTAGTCACAGCACTGCTAGAATTTCATTTTGAAACCATCCTGTCATGTAAACTATCCCCAAAAAATGCAGTGACAGCTTTTGCTTTGCAAGAATCACATTAGGAGAGACACAGTCAATACAAATACAGTCAGCAGAAGGGTTGAATCAACCTTTGGTAGAAATAAATCGTGTGTGGGTGTCCATGGATGCATGTATGTGAACAAACACATAGGTATAATCTTACCTATTGCATAGTGTATATATTTTCTGCATAACAATCTCCAGCTGAAGAATTTAGTTTTCCTCACTGTAAAGACATACTGAATTGACACAGTGTGCAGGTATTCTGCTTCACTGGGATAGTTAGCCCTATTGGTGAGACTTTCAGGCTTTAAAAGAGCCTATGGAAGTGAGTAAGGAGGAGAGTTTTTTAGGAAAGATGCCATGCTGGCTGAGAGGTGGGATATTTGGATGGTGAGAACCATCCATCTGGTTCATCCGTTCCATTTCAGGAGATATTCTCAGCACTGTGAAAGTCCCTAGATGCTCATCAGTTCCAGGCTCTGATGCTTGTTGCTGCAACTACTTCCCTTGGCAGCCTATTTTATTCTCTAATAATTCTGTGAACTGAAAGAGCTCTTCCTAACCTTCAGTACATAATAGGCATGGACAAACCAGCTCAGTTAAGTAAGAACTGGCTAGGAGCCTTGTTCATCTTTAGACGCCAGGGCAAAACCTTTTGTGTTTAAAAAAATTTAGGGAGCTCTCACCTTGTTTTACGTTACCCCTTCTATCTGCCGCTCCTAGTGGGGCATGCAGATGATAGGCTGTTCTTGTTCATGGAATATAGAACATTTATCATAAGGTGGGAATATGGTTCTGATATAAAGATCACTGGAAGAGACTCTCAGTTCCTTGGCTCTGCCTCTGCAGTCTGCTGACTTTTCTAAAACTGTGTTGATGGGTGTGAGATGAACTTTTGCGATCTGACAGTACACAGGGTGGCAGCAACACAAACTATTCCCATAGAGCCAAATTCCAAGAAGGCCAAGAGAACTAATAATATTAAATAACTGCATTGCATTGCATCTCCCTTTCTAGAACTGATTTATTACACATATAAAAATATTATGATCTTTCCTTCCATTATTTCAAAGTGAAATGCTTAAAGGGCTAATAAAATCAGTATTTAGCACACTTTTTATTTTGTAGTTCAAAACTTCAGCTTTGGCATAAAAAACATTACCTCTAGGGAGTGAAAATAGCCTTACCCAGCAGCTTCAAGTACAATTATCTGAGTCATTCTTTCTTTTACTCCTTGCAAGATACCAAACTGAGGTAAAACTCCTTTTGGCTGATAGACAAAAGGAAATTACAGCTGTTTGGAGTTCAAAAGAGTTGCAATAAAACTTGAATTATGACAAAAATATGCTGTTTGCTATTAAAGCCTCAACAGTTCACGGGTTAAACAACTGCATGTCTCTCTGCATGTTTGATACTGCTTATGTTTTCCTGGGCACATATATCTCTACAATATAAAGTGCATTTCCATATCTCTGCCTACAAAATTGTTTTATTCACATCTCCTTATACACTCACGTCATGATTTTTTGTGAGACAATACCAATTTACAGTAGAGGAGAATTGGGTCCATTGAAATGATTCACTAAGGTGGCGGTTAAGTGTTAAATACTTACAACCATTCATGTTTGAATGAGTGGTCACATAGTTTGTTGATAATTTGCTGACCATATTGTGGGAAAAAGTTGCTCCATAGGCAGAATATACTTTATTGACTATCCTGGGTAAAATGTTGACCAAGAACATTTAAACCACTGCATACAAAGAATGAAGCAAGGATTTGCTGATGGTACTGCAATATTTTTTTTTTAATTGAACAAGTGGACTAGGGTTTCACTTTTGAATAGGATCTTAGGATTAACAAGTTGTTGTTTGCATTTCATGTAAGGATATGTTGGCAATTATTTTCATTCCAAAAATTTCTTTCATGTTTTGAATCATTCATTGTAACCTATAAAACAAGTGGATTAAGGGGACGTAATTCCCTGTACATTGAATTTAGCTCATGATCACATTTTCGGCAGTTTTTAAATGGTGGAGGCTGCCCAAGCCCCTGGCTGCAGTGCAGCTGCTCAAGCAGTTGTTGTGCCCTTCTGGGGCAGAAGATTGTAGGAACTGCAGTACCAGATTGGGCCAGTAACCCAGCAAGCTCAGGGTGCACTCTCCCACCTACCAGTATTGGATTTTATAAACGTATTTTCAAACAACAGTCAACAAGCAGCTATTTAACTATCTGCCTGGAGGTTAAATTGCTTTCTCTTGCTGCTTCGATATCTGCATGTACCTCGATGTGTGAAGGACTGACATCATACCTAAAATTTTGAACTTAGAGCTCAGCAGGTTTTAATTATCTGTAAGAGCACACTCTGTGCTTCGGATTCAAATTCATGTTGTGCTAATTGGCTCCTCACAGTTGGCAAAACAATATTTAGATTAAAGTATGTCCACTAAATATTGCTATCTTTTGATTTTATCGGCATTCGTTTTATCCTTGTATAGTCTTGCAGGAGTATTGTATCGTGCTCTGCTGAATACCGTAGCGTAGTCTCTGTGTCACTTCCATGTGTCACCTTCTCTAAGGTTGTCTTTTCCCTGACTGTTTATCTTTCTTCTGAAGTAATGGTCCCAAGCTTTCGAGTTGTTCTTGCAAGTGGTATCTTTTCCCATGGCATGTGTGTATGGTCACACTCATCACACACCTCTGAGCCTCTGAGTTTCTACTTTTAGGTGTAGGTTGACCAGAACCAAATGCTGTGATCAAGATGAGACCATGTTACTGATTCATCACTACTCCTTCCTATTCCTGTGTCTTACTCTACCCTTTGTTAAAAAATAGGATAAAACAAAATGAAATAAATACTTGCTGCACCTTAAGCCCAGTTCAAGGCCTACTAAATTCATAAGGGATCTACCCTCTCAAATTCCTCCCCACCAGAGTTTTAAATTTTAAAAGAAAATGTTTCATGTTTTCACTGGAGAAACCAACACTTAATTTTTTACTGTTGACACCTTTCTGGAGATCTTTCTGGTTCAAAAAAAAATGCCCTAGTTTGAAATTTAACCTTACTTTTAGATACTAAAATAATACTTGACACATTAATTGAATGCATTTTTTATAAATATACAATTTAAAAGTGTTCAGAATTATTTATTTAAAATTTTTTCTGTCTTTTTCTCACAGACAATCCTGTTTTGGTGGAGTTTTTCAATAACCTCAGGGTTTTTTTTCCTACTCTTTCTTTATTATTTTTAAAAAAATTTTAGTCTGTGACAAGTCTATGAATGTCATCCTTACGGCTTTGTATTCTTGGTATAAAAGAAACCACAATCTCCTATCATATTCATAGGCTTTTTCTAACAAAAGTTGGTCTCGAAGGAAAAAATCCAGGTATGTTGTGACAAGTCTATGAATGTCATCCTTACGGCTTTGTATTCTTGGTATAAAAGAAACCACAATCTCCTATCTTCATAGGCTTTTTTTAACAAAAGTTGGTCTCGAAGGAAAAAATCTAGGTATGTTGCAAAATTAGGCATTGATAGCTCACTTCCATCTCACTTTAATGGGAGTTAAGTAACAAGGGATGCCAGTATGCACTTAATATTGAAACATTGTCTTGAGACACTCATCATTCCAGTGACCTTATCACATCCTCTGCTGCACACCCTCAATGCTAAAAATATCTTATTAGTCTTATTGATACCAATCAATCTATGGCTCTGATAGAGATTAAACAATTTAATGTTAGTAAGCAAACACATACATAACATATGTAGTTTTGGGGGATGTTGTGGGAAAATTATGATTCTGATTTAACTGCCTTGTTCATTTTTTCATGTGCCAGAATACAGATGTCAATATCGAAGAAGTTTCTTTACTACTAAGGGCTGTCAAACCTTATATCCTGCCTCAGTGTGTGTGACTACAGTCTAAAGAAAGATAAAAACATCTATAATTCATTTGATCAACTATATAGACCTATTTTATGATTTAAAAAAAAATAGTTCTTGATCCCAGCAGCAAAATGTTGATTTTATGAAGCATGAGATTTGATTAATTTTATCTTAGCACACATGACGCTGTTATTATTAGATAAAACAGTACTCAACTTCTTTTGAAGTGCTGAATTTTGCAGGATGACTACTTGCAGCAAGCTGCAACCCTAAGCCACCTTCTCTCAACTCATCCTTTAGAATATTTCTAGCAGGCTGATAGCCTGGTCTGCCAGGCCGAGCAGCGACACTTCTTAAACATGTAACTTTTGAACAGGTTCTGCATGAAATATTTTGCTCTCCTCAAGTATATTGACTCTGCTTTGGTCAAGATTTTCCAAGTTGCCTCTGTTAGACTGAGCCTTGAAGATGTCAGTTCCAGACTCAGGAAACCATCTGTGAGTCAGGGTCCAATGCTGTTATAGGATATAAAGATCTAGTCAGTACAGCCAGGGGACTATGGAGAGCATGCTGCAGCAGACACTCATGTCTGGTCAGCTGAACAGGCCTCATCTGGCTCTTTAGACCAGATCTCCATTGATTAGAAGAGCTTAGATACTAGAATAACATGGACACTTGCAATTTTTAGATTCCTATTTAGGTCTCTGAATTTGCAACTGAATCCCATCTTGATTTCCCCTTGTCACTTCTATCTCTTCAGCTGTGGGTAAAGATGAAGGTTAGTTGAGAAATGGAAACCTAACCCAAAATACTGCAAGACCAAAATACTGCTGGTCCCTGTTCTTCTGTTGTATTTCTTTACAGAGATATACTGGGATCTTTAAAGCTATTTGCTCTTTCTCAGCATCTTCCTCTCTCATTTCCCGGTGCTCTGAGACTACATCTGCAGGCACATGGGCATCTCAGCCAGGTCTCCACCCTCAGGACCAGAATCGCCGGTCTCAGGTCCTAGTCTCCACAGAATTGGGAATGCGTGGTCCAGAGGGAGCAGCCTCCTGCAGCGTCTGGCAGGACCCCAGGGCTACTGCAGCACCTTTGACAGTGCGAGCCCAACAGATTCAGCCTTCTTCACATGATCTTCACTGATTTAATGAGGCCTTTTCAAAACCAAAAGTCACAGAATAAACAGAATCACAGAATCGTTAAGGTTAGAAAAAACCTTTAAGGTCATCAAGTCCAACCATTAACCCAACACCACCATGTCCCCTAAACCATATCCTGAAATGCCTCGTCCACACGTTTTTTGAACATTTCCAGTGATGGTGACTCCACCACCTTCCTGGGCAGCCTGTTCCAATGCTTGACCACTCTCTCAGTAAAGAAATTTTTTCCTAATATCTAATCTAAACCTCTCCTGGTGCAACTTGAGGCCATTTCCTCCCATCCTATCACTAGTTACTTGGGAAAAGAGACCAATATCCACCACACTACAATCCCCTTTCAGGGGCTTGTATCAGACAAGTCCAACTCATCTTAGACACTGCTAAGTGGTATCCATGGCACTATGTTTGGCCACCTATAGCCTTCCAATCCAAATGCTCAGCTAACCTCTCTTCATCTGGGTTGACTGTAACCAACCATCATCAGTATACAGCCCAAATCTCAGATTTACACTTTCTGGATATGGAGCAAGTTGCTTGAACTACTCTAGGTCCCTACACAACTGTGTAGAAATAAAATGATAGTATACAAAGGGGAGTAGTTCTTTCAAAGTGTATTTCCGTAATCAGCATTTATTTTGATAGAATAAATAACATTGGCATAAACAAGAAAGTGGAAGAATGAGTGTGCCAGGGATACAGAATGCTGGAGACATAAATTTTCAATGAACACAACTGCTTAAAAATAGAGCAATATTGTAAAAGGTTTCGTACTCAAACTAGGGAAACAGAAGTATGCAGGCAGTGTTCGGTAGATTGCCTGACAAAAATACATTGCTATTTCCATGACCATGTTTCTACTAAAGATTAAATGTAACAGTTTCAACATCATTAAATGCTAAGTTATTTTTTACTTTTAATGAGGCTGTTGTAGCCTCAGAGCTGAGAGAGTGCATTCTTGCTAGACTTCCTCATTACATTTTCAGTAATAACTGATATTCCCAGGGCAATTTCCCCTCTGAAAACTCCTCCCAAGTCACTTGGTTCATGATGCTATTGTAAAAAGAAAGCATTAGAATGCGTAAATCAGTATCTAATCATGACTAAACCTAACCTTAACACAATTGGCTGGCAGCCACAACAGAAACGTCTGGTTTTGAATTAAATATTTTAGGAGGCTTTATTTGGCATGCATACCATGATAGAGACATACAGATTAAGCATCCAAAAAGTTGGGGAGGAACCATGATTATGTTCAATTGCCTGACTCAGACGTGGCCTTTTTTATATATAAAACCAGGGAAATATGTTAAAGAATTGTTGGTCTAGCATTTCTGATTTTGTAACTAGGTCTGCATATTTCCAAAGCATGGCAAGTCACCAGCAGCCCCAAATTTAATTGGAGAAATTAGTTGGTAACCTTTGCTGGCAACAGTGAGGCTACTCAGGAGTCAAGCTCTATATTTAGGTATTTGGACTTGAGAGTAGTTTTAGCTACTAAATGGTCTGTGCTTCTTACTATGATTAATAAGTTGTGTTTGCACTCTGTTTGGAAAAAGCCAAGGTCTGCCAGATGTAGAAGCAATACCTTGAATATAGCAAAAGGGAAGCCAAATTGTGCCTTTAATATTAAGAGTTCTGAATATGATGATGAAAAAGCTTTGTGCTAGCGAGTAAGGAGGAAACACAGGAACGTTAGAAGAATTCTTGGGTAAAAACAGAAAGCCTTTATTAGCTCTTGGGAAATTCTTGCTTTTTTAATGGCTGAACAGTCTTAGGGGAATACATGTATTGATCCTTTTTCTAGTCTCTGCAATGTCCTTTGCTGTAATTAGTTTCCTTTACGTCTAACAGAGCCTGAAAGGCAGATCCAAAATGGATCTCAGGGCCTTCTATCTGAGGTATGCTATATGCTGTGGGAAAACAAAACAAAACAAACCCAAAACATGAGAAAATTTAACTTAAATGAACAGTTGTCTTGTGAGGATTTTTTAAAGTCTTTGTCATTGCATAAATAATTGTTTTGTTTAATATTATGTAATTTGTTACACATAAGTGAAAAACCCTGAACAGTGTTGTCTTTAGCAGAGAACAGACACTGATAATGAGGCAGAAAATTATGTGAGCACCCAAAACATTGATTCATTGCTTAAGCTGTCTTTTAAACTTGCTTATGAAAGTAAAGGGTAGTTTGTAGCCAAATGCCTTACATTCCTCATCAGAATTAAGGAGGGCACTTTCTTTGCTTTGAGCTTTCTTGGTTCTTCTTAATACCATAAAAAATTAGAATCTGTTTCTTAAGAAAACCCCAAACGGTTGACATGATTCCCACAGTTGTACCTGTGTGATGGTTTGGCAAATGTGTCTATGTATAACCTAGGGATTCTGGCTAATATTATTAATCAATGTGAGAAGAAATACAATTACCTTCCTTAATGGATAGAAATTCACCATTCTTTGACAACTTTTGGGTTAAAAATCAATTGTAAAACCTTAATGACTGAAGAAAAACACATCATGCAAGCTGAAGCCTACAAAAAGTTTTCCTAAAAAGCCTTTCTGCGGGGTGTGGTGGCTTGGGAGCGGCAAATTCCCAGACACAGCAAAATGAAGCCATATGTGAGTTAGGTGAAATATAAACCTGGAAAGACACAGAGTCAGCTCTGAGGTGGAGAAAAAATGAGGTGGATATGCTTTCACAGGGAAATCTGAAGCTTGGATTTACATTCAGGGTGAAGTAAAGTTAGACTAAATAGCTGACCTAAGAAGTTTTGCAATTTTGAAGAGAAACCCTGAGGCTCAGGAGAAAGACCCTGGGAGCTGGAGACCCAAAAAAGCACTCTAGTGCAGCGGGAGGAAGGCCTCTAGGGAACTGTGGCTAGGGGCATGTGTAGTGTCTGTGTGTTTAGGAAGCAGCAAAACCCAGATAAACCTGCAAGAATTTTGTGCATTTGCTTTCACTCTTGCGTGCCACTGAAAACATTGGAACAGGAGGGTCTGAATGCCCAAGCATGGTATCCTGGCTAATCCCTTTTGCATCTAGGGAACATTGAAAGGACAATCTGTGAGTTTTGTGCTAGTCTACAAAGCTGCTAGGATGGGACTGCTGGTGTCAGCTGAGGGGACCGGCGGATGTCTGAAAGAGACCGTGTCTCCTTGAGCACCCTGCAGCTTGGGGTCAAGCACAGGCACGGGGCTTGAGTTCGGGGGGGAGCCAGCCAGCAGCACCGCACCCTGGGCGGGAGGGTGGCATCCATCCTGCCACCGCTGCGATGTGAGCATGAAGGGCGGGGACATGGCTCAGGGGAAATCCTAGAGAGACAGGCCCACAAACAAGCTGGTGGGTGTTGAAGAGAAAATGGATGTTGAAGATACAACCGTGGTCTGAGCAGTACCGGCTGTGTACTGTAGCCACACGTGAATGTGATACCTAGGGTGGCCCCAGCCCTTGCCCTTACATCCACGGGAAAGATGCTCAGATGCAGAGCTGAGAGGGCAGCCACAGTGTACCGCAACAGCAGGTAACTGTAGAAGTAACCATATGGCAACTGTCTCTATGCAAGTCACATTTTCCACACTGCTGGAGATTTTAGATTCAAGACTCCCACTGACTCTAAAAGAGAAATAAATAGACCTTGTTTTGTTTTTTGCAAACACTGCATTTTCCACAGCCGTTTCACTGGACAGGCCAGTGGCTTCCTTCAGGCATATACCTCTTACATAGGCAGGTGATTTTCCACAGACGGGTCTGTGAGATGTGAGTGGATGTAAAGTGGACCCTAGCTTTTTGCGACAATAGGTGTAACCTTGGAGGTCTAGTCAGTACCCCCTTATTAGGCCATCAATTAGTTTTAATGAGCATAATTAGGTCCTATAATTTGTAAGAGTTGCTGAACTATGCCAGTCTACATCAACAGGACACACCAGGTTCTGAGGTGTTTGCACTGAGTAGCCTCCTAGGAAAAAAATATTAAGTAATTTGCGGGGCAGGCTATTGTTCTTAGAGGAGGTCATGAGGAAATGAATATTCCTGGTTTGAAGAAATGAGCAATAATACCCATTTTGGTAGACTTCTGAAAGAGCAGGCGTGTGAACAGACTAACATTTTAAGACTGCTGTGATAATTTAGAACAAGATTTTCTTGAAGTGATTTATTCTTCTAATATCTTGCTAGTCACCATGTTGATATTGAGAATGCTAGAAAATATCAAACAAAGAAATCTTATATCCCCATGTATAGTGCCATCGACTTCTGTGGGAGTCTGCCTGGGTGCCAGGATCCACTTGCAGATTGAATTACATCAATATTTTATATAAGATATATACATATTAAGTTAAACTTGATTGAATATTTCACACTTAGCAATTTATCTGGCAAATTTGACATCTTTTTCTGCTCACCTAATATTTGTGGAAAGATTGTAATTTCTCAGATTATGTCTTACTCAGATGATCATGTATACTTTCATGTACACTTTACAGCTCAGCAGACATGATTGGAGTTGTGTTGATCAATTGTGTACAGCAAGATGAGAGACTACGGCTATATAATTGTTGCTCCCCGAGGCTCACATCCAGATCCCAGCAGTTCTCTTCCCAGTTTATTGAGCTGTAGTTAAAACAAAAGGGGACGCTAATCTTGCCATGAGCACTCATGGGAAAAACTTTGACTGTTTTAAAAATATGGATGGCACTGAATTTGTTAGAATAAACCAGCCTTGAAAATGAACGCAAAGATGATGTCAGCATGACAGTGGGAACTCACCACAGTCACTGCGGGTGTGTTCACACTAATTCGTCCTATTGCATCCACAAAGCTTCAGTCAAAAACCTTTTAGCTGACAGCGAGAATTTATATTTAGCACTTGAGGAGAAGAGCTGCCCTTCCCTAAAATACCTTTCCCATTTAACATGTTTTTATTTGAGAAGATAACGTCTCCTTCCTTGGCTGAATGGTAGACTTTTGTTCTGAGATAGAAGTGGTGCTGTAAATGAGCAGAACATATTTTTGACCATAATGATCCTTGAGAAAATATAGACTCGATAATGCTACAAATTTTTTTTTTAATTAGACTGACATGTGTGAGGATTCTCAGGAGAACAACAAGGGGAATATTTTTTTTTCTTCAGGAATTCAGAAATGAAACTGAATGGGCAGAGTACTTAGTAACATATCCTGTCAAGCAAAATGCCTTAGAGTGTTGACAGATTGTCAGTACTAAGTTTTGTAACATTTGACTGAATTCTGTAGTGAGTTTATTAAAGTGATTTAGTGTGGTGTGAGCAAGTGCAATATGTGTTCCACCCATTTTGATTAAAACAAGACAGAGCACTGGAAAGATGCCAGGGGGGGGAAAAAAAAAAAGCAATCCATTCATATCTTTGTAGGAAGTTTCTACAAATACGTGGCTATTTCATGAATGATGGGACATGCTGAGAACAAAAAAGAAATTAGTAATCCAGCAGGCAGCATAAAAACCCCTCCCCATTTGTGTTTAGGAGTTCACAGTATGAGTATGTGGGAATAGCTGCTGACAAATAGTTCCCTGGGGCACTAGATACAGCATTGTTGTATTAGGTTAGCTAAGCAGGGAGAGGGTTGTGTGTCCATGTAAGGGTCTATCAGGGCAAGCAATGACAACGGTCGTCTTTGCCAAGACAACTCAGCTAACTTTAGCAAAGATTGCAACTTAACGGCATGAAAAATCCCCTCCAGCTGTACTAGTAAATAACAAAATGGAAAATGAAACCCTGTTAACAGCAACCTGACTCTGTTTCAGCTAACTGGATGATTTACTGGTTAGAGGTTAGAGGTTTTGTCAGTAGTTCAGTTAACAGACCTGATGCATGAGCATCTGCTCAAATCACCATGGCTAAGGTGGGCCTGTTGCAAAGAACGAGCAGTTAAGAGAAAATGTTCAGGCTGCAGCATTATGACGAGTGGCTGCTTAGTGCTAAATCGCATACTATTAGTGCTGGCCTACAATCTTTTGCCTTGTCAGCTACTGCCCGAGTATCTTGGTCTTCTTCTACCTATCTCTGACAAACACCCTAGCTTTCTACCCTTATTTTCCTTTGGCAACCCATATAATCTTTGATATGTCAATAGAATATTTTGCATTGAGTGCTTATGAGAGAGGAAAGTGGGTTTGTAGTTGAGCAAACAGTGCCCCACTTGGCTCTAAAGATTTCTCTGCATTGATGTTCTTGCCATTCTGACAAGAAGAAATATCATCCACTGAGGATTTTGACACATATCACACTGTATACTTCTGGACGTTATCCATTTAAGATGTAAGAAAGTCTATTGAAAGGATGTTTTTATTAAATGTAACAAATATGGTCCTGCTTCAATATTACTCTAGGCTGCAAGACAATCAGGGTTTGGATTTGGTTTTATTATTGTTTTACACCACTACTAGTTGGAGGGAAGATTTTATGAAACTGTCAGCATCCAAAATTGTCAGGGGAGACAGGTTCAGGATATAATAACACCCATATATTCAAGCAGGATGCTTCAGAGGCCGGATAGCCCGTTTGTGCGATATACTGGCAAAACTCAGCTGATTGATAAGTTTATTTTGGTGGCCCAGGAAAAACTGTGCCTTTGCTGAGGAAATGTGAAAGTGGCAAATCCTTAGCACTGGAGCCCAGGTGGCACTTGTTCAGACTAGAGCTGGACCCAAGCTGAAAAGCCCTGAGGAGAAGCAGTCCTAATTTTCTTGGATACAGCACTGTGTTAATGCGGTTATACTGTTTCACTAAACTAGTACCAGTACATCAGGGATTGTTGTGACATTAATTTACCAGCAAGTGCATAGAGCTATCCTGGGTTCATTTATGTAATTTACATCTGCCAGAATGGATTTTAATAACACCTCAAGGCTTACTGGTGTTCAAAAACTTGTAGATGTGGCACTTCAAGACATGGTTTAGTGGGCATGGTGGTGTTGGGTTGATGGTTGGTGTCGTGGTTTAGCCCCAGCCGGCAACTAAGCACCACGCAGCCACTCGCTCACTCCCCCTCCCACAGTGGGGTGGGGAAGAGAATTAGGAAAAAAAAACCTCGTGGGTTGAGATAAACACGGTTTAATAGGACAGAAAGAAAGAAGGGAACAACAATGATAATATCAACAAAGGAATGTACAAGAACAAGTGATGCCCAATACAGCAATTGCTCACCACCCAGTGATCGACAGCCCGTCCCCGAGCAGCGATTTCCGCCCCCCGGCCAACTCCAGTTTATGTATTGGGCATGACGTCGTATGGTATGGAATATCCCTTTGGCCAGCCTGGGTCAGCTGTCCCGGCTGTGTCCCTTCCCAGCTCCCCGTGCACCCCCAGCCTGCTCGCTGGCAGGCCAGCACGAGAAGCTGGACTGTCCTTGACTGCTCAGCAGCAACCCAAAACATCAACACATTATCAACAGTTTCTCATCCCACATCCAAAACACAGTCTCACACTGGCTTCTCTGAAGAAAACCAGCTCTATCCTGGCTGAAACCAGGACAGTTGGACTTGATGATCTTAGAGGTCCTTTCCAACCTTAATGATTCTATGATTCTATTCTATGATTATTTCCACATATGCTGCATCTGTAAGATGATAAGCCTATTCACAGCACATTGGTCTTTCTGGGATACATCTTCTGTAGATCTCCTCATTTTTCTTTAACACTTCCCTGTAATAGCAGTAACATAGCGATGTGTATGTTTTACAGCAAGTATTTCAAACAAGTTTACTGCACATGAGAGTTTGACTTGCTCACGTCAAGCCATGTCAAACCGTAAGGTTTATCTGACATCCTTCCTTTGACATCACTTGACTTGCTGACCCTAGGCAAATCACCAGATCCTGCATTGATGAGTCCGCCCCCACACTTTTAGACTCCTGAGATTCAGTGAAGAGCTCTTTAGAAGTGAAAGCACTCACTATTATTAACTTGCATGTATGCACAGATGAGAAATATGTATAAAGACTTAGTTATGGCTAGACGCCATAATCTTTATTCATCCTCTAATTTGAATAGCCTTTAAATTTGAATGGTCCATTGATTACAGTACGCCAAAAGACTGATAGGACATGCTCATTTATGTTGGAAATAAAGCCAAGTGTTATTGTGAAAGACAATGAAGTTCACATCCCAAGTCACTTACTACAAGCCTACAAATATTTATGCAATAATGTGTAAACGCAATAAAGGTGTTAGTCAGGGTTAACAATACTGTACATCTCTAAAAAATAGGCACAGTGTAGGTTTTATGACCCCTTGGCACCTGAGATTTGGAGGTCACGTGATACATTTTATTGTATATAGTGACTTTCCTTGCTTTTTCCCTTCTTACCCATAATATTCTATGTACTTTTCTAAACATAGGTTGTTGGACTCCAGACATAACACTGTAAAAATCTGTCAGCTCAGTTCAAGTCAGATAATGCCCTTGGCTACTTTCATTTTCCAGTATGTCACAAATGACCACTCATTTCTTGACAGAGGTGTCTGGGTCGGAATACACCCAGCTTCCTGCTGGTAGCAATTAAAATTATTCACCACCCATGGGTAGTTTTGAATTAAAGCATCAGCAGAAAAATGACCCTTGTAAGCCAGCTAGGTCATGCATCAATAGCAAGGTATAAGCAAAGGTGGCACTAGAAGGTGCACTGCACGTTACAAAAGAGTGAAAGAGAAAAAGGATAAAAATTCTAACCTCAATGTCATACGAATAAGGGAGAAATATTATCGCTGACATAAGAACAGACTAGTGCAGTGCTGAGGAAAAAGTGACACAAATGGCAGTAACAGATGTAACATCTGGGAAAAGAGATGGAAGAGCCACATAAAGCATTGGGGATGCCAGCAGGGTAATTCCTAAATCTGAGAACAGCAAGGACTGCTGGATCCTCAAAGGAGTGGTGAAGATATCATTTGCAGCTGACACAGGTTTCCAGCCAGGACATATCTAAAGGCCCTGTTCTGACTTTAGCTAATTTCAGTAAGTTTTGTGAGTGAACAAAAGTGATCTCACCTATTGCTGGCATTGCGTATGGCATTGCATTATTACACAGTTGCAAATGAGTGGAGGAAGTCACCTGCACAACTACGTAAAGACAGTAGTCCAGAAACAAACATTGGTATTACAGCGTGGGCTTATCCTATGGAAAAGCATGAGGACTGTGCTCTTGCAAATGAAAGTTGCCCCTGTGTCTACACATCTTTTGCCTTGCTGTTCTGCTTACTCCAAAGCAAGGGTCAAGTTAAGTCCAAGCCTCTCCATAGCAGGGTTTATTTTTCTTTATCTATCTAGATAGTTCAGGGTCAGATTAAGAAGCAAAATATTTGTTCAGATTATTTTTATCAAAGCAATTTTACTGGAAACTGCAGAACCTTCAAAGCTGCCTAAGGCAAAAAAAAAAAAAAAAGAGAGAAACAAATGTTATTAAAAGATGGCATGAGCTTTTAATCATGCATGATATTTTATTGCCTTGTATACTCTTCCCCAATTAAATTTATATATCTAAATAAATGTGTATGTTCTACAGAGAACATATGAAAACAATTGTTGTTCAAGATTGGTAGTGTTTCTAATTTTAGGGATACCAAAAAAATGAAAAAACATGATCCAGGTAAGATCTGGGCTGAACTTAAGATACTTGATAGGTATCCAGCTAACTATACTTAAATGCATATTTAAAAAACCTGAACATATCACTGTGTGTCCTATCTCTTTTATGCCCAGTTATTATGCCCGCTGGCATATGCGTTCTGGGTGCTGTAATGCAAATGTCCATGTTCCTTCAACAGTCAGTGGGGAAGAGAGAGATGGTATCAGAGTTCTTCTCTTCAGGGTATGATGTTTATCCTTTTATTTGCTTTCTTTTTCTATTCACTGAAACCTGGGCAGCGTGCTTTGGCTGGGTAGTTGGGATTTATATGGCTGAAATTAAGTTCAGTAAATCCTAGTTTTGATGCCTGAGAGTACTGATGCAAAGTTTTGTGCAAGGTGGATAGAAACACAGCAAATGAAGAAAACTTGATGAATTTTAGTAGTTTTTAAATGAGAAATTTTTGTTATATGTCTTCCTGCTTGTTAATGTACTCTGCCACAGAGCTTCTGCAGTGCTTGAAGTTCAACATCATGATTTTTGGACCTACTTTCATATTTGGAGAACTCATCTAAAAAGGCAGAAAAGCATGGAAGCTACAGGAGTAAAAAAAAATTATGCATGTATCTCTCAAAGATTTGGTTGGTTACAATCTTAGCTGGTCTTACATTTCATCACACAGTTTCCCTACCTGGACTTTCACATGGCTGATAAAGAAAATAATTACATAATGATTTCATAAGGATCTGCCATGAAAAATTATAGATGCAAGATTACTATTTTATGGTTATTTATTAGTGCCACTTTGAGTTGTAAGCATACAAAATGTTTAGTGTTTCTGTAATCTATCTTTCAAATTGTGCTCAAGAACACAGTGATCAAAAAGGTGTGCACAGTATGGCAATTACAGTTGTGATTTTCCAGGAAAAACTGCAAAGCAGTTTGGATAAACAGTATGACTGAATTAAACTCTGGAAAAAAGTTGGGGAAAAACCCCTAGAGAAGAACATGACACTCCTATGGCTTGCCTCCACTCAACTCCCCTGTGTAATTGTGCCAGACAACTACAGGTAACGTGGAAAAGACTGAGGGGGTAACTAAACACAGCATTCTGCTGGGGAAACTGGCTGCTCCTGGCTTGCATGAGTGTACTCTTCACTGGGTAAAGAACTGGCTGGACGGCCGAGCTCAGAGAGTTGTGGTGAATGGAGTTAAATCCAGTTGGTGGCTGGTCACAAGTGGTGGTCTCCAGGGCTCAGCTTTGGGGCCGGTCTTTTTCAATATCTATCAATGATATGGATGAGGGGATTGAGTGCTCCCT